>NC_025686.1:1584666-1645644 GCF_000633955.1 Camelina sativa
TTTTTTTTTTTTTTTTTGTCAACAAAAATAACCTTTGGTTATTAAAAGAAAAACAATGTGGAATTCATGTCAATCCCAACAAATAACTGTTAACAACTTTTATTTGTATTTCACAACAAAACTATATATACTAAAGTTAAATGATTCTTTATATATAAAACATACAAAACTACAATACAAAATTATCCTGTACATATATCTAAACAATTTAAATATATATAAAAAAAAAATCTACTATCTATAAAAAAAAACACAATATATTCCTTCTGTAAATCACTACTTATTTAATTGTATGTTATACATTTATACAATAATATAAAACAATAAAACTCAAACAAAATATTTTCTAATTTCTATGTTAACTAATACTCCATCTGTTTCAAAATATATGATGTTTTGAGTAAAGCACGCATATTAAGAAATAACTACTTTAAAAAAGTTCAACCAATCATAAATAAGATTGCATAATAAAAAATATTAAACTAATCTAAAGTTGCATAGAAACTTGAAAACATCCTATATTATGAAACAAAAAAAAATCTCTAAAACATCTTATATTATGAAACGGAGGGAGTATATTTATATTTGTAAGGTTGTACATTTAAAAAAATACAAATTAAATATTAGTTATATATAGTTAATCTGTAAAATAAATTATATCTTTTTATAAAAAATAGTCCCGCGGTGTACCGCGGGTGAATATCTAGTATAAAAACAATGTAAAATGTATACATCATGTAGTTTCTAAAATTAAAATTTCGCATTAAATTTTTACAATGATATTTCATTTGGTTTTTTTGTAATTATACAACAAAAATAAGAAATTGAAAACATAAAAAAAAATGATTTGAGATATTGTGGAAGATAATGAGAGAAGTGGAAGAGAATGAGAGAATGTGAAAATGAAAAAGTAAAAAATGTCAATATGAAAGAATGTGGTAATGTTTATTTATATGATAAGAATTAATGGAAATTACATTTAGAATTATTGGAGTTACAAATATTATTTATTGTGTTTGAATAAAATTGAGTGGTGTAATATGATTAATGCATAATTTATTTTATTTTCAGTTATAATTTTGTTTTAATGTATGAATTAAATATATTGTATTAATTGGGTCTTAAATATTATTCAACGCAATTAAATAATTAGAAAGTAAATAAATAAAAAAAAAATTAAAAAAGTATTAAATGAAAATCAACCAATAAAGAGAGACCAAAACCTTACTTATATATATGATTATTATACAGTAATTAGTGTATATAAATTAATTCTAATCACAACGGTAACAAACAAGATACTATAGTTTTACGATGGGACTGGGCTGCATCTACTATTTTCAATATCTAGGATGAAAACACTAAAGATGAATGATTATGACATCTTTCAGCTGCCTATATATGAATGGACAATTAATAAATACAGCCAAGTCTATATACATATATTATATACAATGATGAATTGGTGGAGATAATTATAATTCTCTGCTTCTCCCTCCCAAAGAGATTTTGTAACTCATCAAAGTCTAATTTCCTTGCGTCGATTCCTGTAGCTGATCGTTTTTGGTGGTAGCTGTTTTGTGTGTTTTGAACATTATATAATATTTGCAATTAGTCATGCAGAGAAGAAGCAAAGAGGTCAATAATATCACTGGTGCAAACATGACGGAGCGGGTCAAATGGTCCGGTTTTAGACGCATCGATAACTCAACGGAGGCAACCCAATTCACCGTTGATCCGATTTATCGATGGTGACTCATGGCTTAATTCTACCGGTATCCCTTTTAGTCTCGGCTCAACGGCTTCTAACCGCTAGAAGTGATAATCATCAAGCAAACTAAAAACTGTTGTAACCACCATATTGGATCGTAAAGATGGGACTCAAGACTTATAAATTTATCAACATTCTTGATAAATTTTATTGGATATGTATATATATATATAGTATCTTTGTTGAAAAAAAAAATGTATATTTGTGTATTACAGTTTCAGAGATGCTATGGACATTGGACCTATGGTTTCAATGCGACATGAGTATAATATGTAAATGTAGCTATGGTTAGTCTATAGATTATAGATAAATCTCATACCAAGTGAGATTAAAATATTGTGACAGCTTGAGTTCTCACGTTTCTTTATGAAACTCAAACGTTATGGCGCAGTTCTTTTTCCTCGCAGTATTTATTTTTATAGAATTACGGCCGGGTTAAACTCTATCTAGAAAATGAGTTTAGTTATCAATTTGACTTCTAGAACCTTGCATGCACACGTAAGAAATCGAATTCAATCCAACCACGTGGAGTTAATTTAGTTGCAGTCTAGAAGTAATATTAATGCGCGTTAGTTGAGACTTGAGAATATTATATAGTATTATCAGAAACACTAGCGTTTTCTTAGAAATGTTTATTTTATAAACCGACTTGGCATTATATAACTTTTGTGCAAGAAATATGTTTTTTTTATAGGATTACTTTGCTAAATATGACAAAATCTTGAATACATTATATACTGATGATTGATTTTTGCTTGTCTTTTATATGCTACATTATAATGTAAAAAGAGCATGTGATCGACTAAAAGAACATACGTAAAATTTATGTTATCTATCAAAGACACTCGGATGGATTACAATTCTGTTACCCCTTATCGGAAATATAAAATCAGCAAAAAAAAAGAAACAATACAAGAGACTTTAAAACAGTAAACTGTAAAAGTATTAGAAAAACAGATACTAAGAACATGCAGCTAAACGAATGTTTGATCATAATTAAGTGAAACGTCATAGTCAAGTCTTTGTTCAGCAGAATCCATCATTTTCAAACATTCTGCGTTTTTTTTTCTTTATAATTATACTACCCAACTAATACGAGAGAATTATAATGAATTAGTATATATAATTATATACAAACAATAATAGCTAGTAATATACTATTTGGTAACCAGTGTAGTAATAAAACGAACTGCAAAATTCTCTACGATAATAAACGATTTATGATATAATAATCCTACTATATTAATTGAGAAGTACAAATATGAAACTAACCTTAAAATGTGTAAAAAATTACATTCAATTGCCATTAGAAAAAATTAATTAAGCTTAATTAACTAATTTAAATAAATATAATTAAATTAAAAATAAAAACACTCACATATCAAATATTTAAAAATCTAAAAAAAATCTAAAAAAATATTTTTTTCTCTCTAATAAATTATGGACGAAATTACTAATTATTTTTTAAAAAAAATATATAAACCAATCAGAATTTTAAAAACTAAGATTTTATATCCAAGTATACAATACAATTATTTTTAATAACTAAATTCGAAGATTTTGTTAAGATTTCAAATTATGATTCTACTATCATTTTTATTTTATTTTATTTAAAAATTGTTTAGAACTTTCATATAATATTTAGAATTAATAAAATGCATATTTTTTCTGCATATGTTGTGATTTGAATTTTTTAAAACGAAGATATATTACTCAATGTATGAAAATGTGTGTTTTAATTTCCACATTGGCGGGTTGGTAAAACTAAATTTCTATAGATGATAAATTAATAATTTTTATTTACTCACAATTATAATATTAAAATTACTATTTTATATTTCACAAAATATGATGCAAATACAACAAATAAACAATATAAAACTGTAATAATACGTCAAAAGTAAAATACTATAATATTCTAAAATAATTAGTATTCAAATAGACTAATAGATTTACATAACAATTAAAAATAAATATTATCTCAAACAAAATAATTTAAAAACAAAAAATAAAACAATAATTTTTATTATTATATTATATTTTTTTTTNTTTTTATTTACTCACAATTATAATATTAAAATTACTATTTTATATTTCACAAAATATGATGCAAATACAACAAATAAACAATATAAAACTGTAATAATACGTCAAAAGTAAAATACTATAATATTCTAAAATAATTAGTATTCAAATAGACTAATAGATTTACATAACAATTAAAAATAAATATTATCTCAAACAAAATAATTTAAAAACAAAAAATAAAACAATAATTTTTATTATTATATTATAATTTTTTTTTAAAATGTTGAGCCGTGCTTTAAGCACGGGATATATCCTAGTTTAATTTAAATGCAAAGTCTTAAGGTGGACCAAAAACTCATGGGTCTTCTTGACTCTTCTTGTGCTCAATTATTTGTGCGTGTTGACCATAAAATTGTTTCTGTTCAAACAACTTTTTTTCTAAATTCTCATCAAATAATGCTTTTAAAATGTTGACAAGAAAAAGGAAATGCATTCTTTTTTTTTTTTGTCAACAAGGAAATGCATTCTAAACTTAATGATTTTGATATTACAAAGTAAACAATTTTCTTCATAATTAATATTAAAAATGGTGTCAAAAGCGATACAATATTTTTTTTTTTTGATCAAAACATGAAATATCATTCAATCTAACCCCCAGCAGGAGGTGAGTTCTTACAACATGAAACAGGGTAAACAAAAGGAGCTAAAGATAGGGGATCCATGAGTTTAACAAAGAGATCATAAAACTGAAACAATTTTACAATATTTGAGAAATCTATTGGAGCCAAGGTGGATTCGTATTTGAAGTCAGGCTTCACGAGATCCTTAACCAGCGGGTAGTCATAAGCAGCTCTTGCGGAAGACGCATTGGAGCTTGTATAAAGATGTTCCACGGGGGAAACATTTGTGGGGGGTTTTCGCCAACATGAGAGGATTCAAAAGCATGGGATCTAAGACCTTTAGGCTTTTAGGAGCAAACCTCATGATTATGGAAGAAGCTATATACGGGACTCGCAGTGAATGGGATTCAAAGCGTAACAACGCAGGTGGGTCATCCCTCACATGGCAATGGAGGTAAATGAATTCCACACAAAGCTTGTTAGCGGTTTGGTCCTGAAGAAGATCAACAGACCCAAGCTTTCCATCTAAAGGCGGTAGGTGATACAGGGGATCATATGTTTTAATCATAGGATTCGGTGAAGCTATAACCGGGGATCGCCGGGATTAGGAGTCAAAGCGTAACAGAGCAGGTGGATCATCCCTCACATGGCAATGGAGGTAAATGGGTTCCACACAAAGCTTGTATTCGGTTTGGTCCTGGAGCAAGTTAATAAACCTAAGCTTTCGATCTAATGGCGTTAGGTGATATAGGGGATCAAAGGGTTTAAGCATGGGATTCAAGCAAGCTGTCGGAGCAGAATCATAGATATAGATATGAAGAGCAAGCATCCGGGCAGACCTACTAACACGATCTCGACAATTAAAACTATCAAGCAAAACTAAAGACACCAATGCTCTGCTACCGAGGAATCCTCGACTTGACCAAGCAAAGCTAATCGGGGCTAAAGAGTTGGACCTTGACTTAAAACTTTCAAACACAGAACTAGGTATAGAGTATTGGACACTAGTCAAACCTTGTCGAGGGTGGATCAGAGAGATAAACCGATCATAAGGCCAAGACCAAGCCGAAATCAGCCGCAGGGATTCAACATATTTAAGCGGATGTTTCCAAGAGACAAACGATCGTAAGGATGATGAAAGCACAGACCTGGGCTTTAACAGATAATCACATAACGCATTGGTTTTGGACTTGGGCTGAAAGATGGTTAATGGGCCTAATAGAGGCAGCAGGTCCAATAGTAGAAACCCTAGGGACTCGTCAGCTGAATCGGGGGTGGCGGTAGAGTGGCGGCGTACCAACGAGAAGACTTTCCGGCTGGAGCCACTGGACACTGGTGGGAACAGGGTCGGCGGAAGTCGGGGGTACCAAGGCTTTACAGCGGTAAGGGTTTTGCATATGAGCAGGATTTCCCTCACCATCTTGGGTTCTCGCAAACGTGATCTTCTTCTTTCAGTCAAGGCGAGAAATAGAGCAGATCTGACTTTTTGGCTTTGCGACGGGGGGAGAGAGGTTGGGGAAGAATCAGAGCGGAGTGAATTGATTGAGACATGCGGCAGCAAAGAAATAAAAGAGAGCAAAGCAAGCAGAGAACAGCCGGGAAAGGACCAGGGACCCGACGCCGGCAAGCCGGAGCTCTGCCGGCGTCGGAGCAGTAAGCGGATTGAAGCGCCTCGATATTTGAGCTTGGGAGAGTTTTTTTTTTTTTTTTTTTTTTTTTTTTTTTTTTTNAGAATTCGTTTATACAATATTTTTTAATATAGCTATATCATGAATATTTACACAAAAAAAATGATTTTATGGTAAAGCATTCGTATTGTACATTCAGTCATTCACAAACTACATCTATTTATATGTATGTGTGTGTTTATATATAGAGACTATGGAGATTTTAGTATATTTTGAAAACTTAATTGGAGAATTAATATATTTACTATTTAAAATTGACTAAACACACACTTTCACTCACTACAAAAAAGGTGTGGTATTACATCATTTATTTTATATTTTTGCATCAGTTTTAAGTGATGCAAAAATAATTTGCATCATTTTAATGAATGATTTATATTTTGTTGATGCAAATAATTTGTATCAGTTTATTTCAAAATGATGTTAATATTCAAAATATTTGTATCGATTTTTGTAATCGATGTTAATATGCATCGGTTGCAAAAAGTGATTTAAATTTCACATTAGTTAATAAAAATGATGTTAATATTTTTGTTTCAATTATAAAAGTGATGTAAAATATTTATATCACTTATAAATAATCGTTCAAAAATATTAGTTTTAATTTCATAAATACTTATAATAATTGTATCATTTATGATAAGTGATATTTGTATCATTTGGAAAATAATCTAAAATGAACGTAATAATTTATTTTAAAAACAAAAAGAAAATATGTTTTAATATTTTCCGAAATTTCTGTTCATCCATTAATTGCTTTGTCAAAATTTTCTCCTAAAATCACTCCTTTTCAATTGTCATAAAATCTTTGAAAGATTTTTGCTATACATCACTAAAAATAATAGAAATAAACAATCACAAACATAATTTAGGATCACATCCGTTTTTCATCAATCTTGAAAACTTGCATTCTTTTCTTCTGGTTCTTGTCTTCTACTTGTAGTCATGATCATGATTATGAACCTTTGAATTATCATTGTAGTTGAAGACATTTATCTGCAAATTTAGATTATAGTAAAAAGAAAAAAAAAATCTAAATTGTTATGACAAAATACTGAACAGTTAGCCATAGTTATGAAACAGAAACTGAAGAACAATAAAATAAAGAAGAGGCCAGAGAGAACTGAGAGAGATCTGATACAAGAAATAGTTTTAGAGATAATAAGTTATAAACAAAAGAATATAAGTTTTGGAGAAAGGTTCAAGAGCCTCGACGACGCAAGCCAATTCCTTTTTTTCATCGGTTCCAAGTCCTAGTTGCCCGTCTTTTCCTGAGCCCCTGGTCAAATTAAAAAAAAAAAAAAATCAAACGAAGGAGCAATATAGCAGAAGTCAGAAACAAAAATGGAGAAAACAGAGAGGTAAAAGAAGGTTAGAGAAAGAGAGTAATGACCAGGCTATGACGGAAGTAGCTGAAGCCATTGAGACGAAAGTAAGAGAGACAATGAGAGAAAGGAGAGATATATGAAGAAAGTGAGTGGAAAGTCGAGGAAAAAGCAGGGCACACTTTGGTGGGATTCACAATTCGACGAGATATATGTGAGTGAATGTGTCATTAGGTGTGACTGTGTGAGACTAATTATTCGTTTTGGACCAATTGATAACTTCCATGTAACATTAAGATGGTTGTGGGCAAATAAGAAAAATCTTGGGTGAGAAAATAAACAAAATCAGATCTTATATTTTGATATTTTAAAAAGGAAAATTCATTCCGTTGACAGTTATATATAGATATTTGTTTTAATCAGTATCTAAAACAATCTACGTTTGTAAATGAGAAACCCAATTATTAGGTTAGCTAAGATTTGTAATAATCTGAAGATAAAGAAACAATACATACAAAAAAAAAAAGTTTTATTAGATATGCATGTAATTTTCGTTTATAATAATATAGGATTTAATTTTTTTTTTTTATATCTATCTTCTAAATTACCTTAATTTTGTCAAAAATAAATTTAATTTATTAATGCTATTAATGTAATTTATTTTAGTATCAGTTTTTATTGATGTAAATTTTGTATCGTTTAAAAAAATGATTTTACTAAATATGAATAGATACATCAATTATCTAAATGATGTAAATTTATATTTGACATCAATTTTATAAAAGTGACACAATATAATAGAAATTAAATCAATTTTAATTAATTGATGCCAAAATAGATAATTATAATATCAGTTATAATAATTGATGCTAAGTCATATATATTTGCTTCACTTATCAATAAATAATTTAATATTATATCATTTAGTTTTGTGATACAATTTAAGTGATACAACATAGACTTTTTTTTGTAGTGACTGTTTTCTACTATTTGGATTACTTCCTAACCTTTAACAAATTATTTTATTTACAATTATGCCACTGAAATTATATATATATTTTGTCTTCATTACATTACCCCTTGAATCTAATAACTAAAATATTAGTCAATATAAATTTATTTTCTAAAATTTTTTAGGTATATAAAATTCTATATTTTTACATTTATTATTTGAATATGCATTTTGTTTGACAATTTGTTTTTAACATATGAAATAAATTTTAGAATTTTTATCTGTACAACTCATTAGTTGTACAAATGTAATTCATACAACTTATTAAGTGTGGAAATGAATAATAATACATAAATTTAACTTGCACAATTCATTTAATGTACTTATATATATATATATATATACATATTTTCATTCGTACAGATGATATATTATACAATTAATATAAATGGAATAATACTATTTATATTTTTGTTATTTTGTATACTAAATATGTTGTACCGATATTTTTTTTTGTAACTACCATTTTGTAATTTTACACTACTACACTATACCGATATACCTTACTTTCTCACCTATCTTACATCCTTTTTATTACATAAATAATAACACTCATTAATTTTTTTAATTATAAATAATAAATATATTAAAAATCCAACTAAGTTGTACTATTTTACAAAGAAACGCTATATATATCTATAAACGTATAATAACTGAATAAATTATCACAAACTCCAAAAACAAAATGCAGTTCTTTTTTTTTAGTCATTTACATTTGCTCATTATTGTCAAATAGCCAATAACTTGCTCCATACCTAATAAGATAGATAATTGAATATAACATTGACTCTATAGTACTTAATTTAGGTGGAATGACGGAGATTTGAAGATAATTGACTACTATAACATTGACTCTATATTATAACTTAATCACGCATATAAAAGTTGCCTAACTCATTGCCACCGTCGTTGACAAATTTCTTGCATTTGAGCAGAATTGAAATTTAAATATTTCTAAATCGAGTTTAGAGAATTTAATTAATGATTAGTTTCAGAAATTTACACAACTACGACGGCATCAAAACCGAACTTCCCGATACATAATAATTAAAATAAAATCTTCCTATCCATTAGTTTGGGGTTTATGCATACGAAGGAATACTGCCAAGAAATTTAATATAGAGCCAAGAAATGAAGGAAGGATGTGGATCTTTACCAAAAACAGCTGGGCAGCTTTGAAGATGCAATGTTCGATGATAATAATATCTCTCAATAACTAAACAACGCGTTTTTATCTCAGAAGACTCCAATATATTGACTTTGATACACTAAAAGTCGCATTATTATTGTTTTGTTATAGTACTATATACTCCCAAAAACTAAAAAAAAAAAACTAAAAAAGAAAAGAAAAAACATTTATACGAAAATAGGGGAAAATCTAAATTTACACATCCCGTATATTATACTTAGGCTTTGCATCATACATTTGAGAATTTACGGCCCCGACAAATACATATATAGATATTATTTGTTGTGAATTTTTTGTTCTCTTTCTCTAATGAAACACAATTTTCTTTGTTTATTTATTTATATACATATCCGATCAGTTTTGGAAAAGAAAAAGACAATTTGCAAATATAATTTTATAAACACTTAATTTTTTTTTTTGTGATAACCATAAATTTTTTTGGACTGGTAAATCATTGAGTAGAAAGTAAAAACAAAACCTCGGAAGATTTAATTCTAGCCATAAGAACTAAACAATCAATGGCTAATAAATTTAAACAATGTTGGAACAACCAAACAAAATTAATCCGAAAAACAAATATATATACTGTATTCATCCATCCAAGTCCTAGTGAATATGTCCGTCAGTAAAAATGAAACAGCATGATTCAAACTAAATGCAAATTATTTGTCGATGCAACAAAATGTATAAACATGGACCATATCAGCGCCTCGAACTTTTAGTGTAGATGGAATAAACTTTTTTTCTTTCACGTTTTTGGCTCATAGCTAGCTAGCAACCTAGTGCTTCCATTCTTATGTAACCAGAACCATCCCAAATGACTATTTTAGTTTAGACGACATTTCTAAAAACTATGAGAGTGACATCGTACTATTGGTTCTTTCTACCTTTTACAATCGAGTAACATCTTCCTCTAATAGAATGCCATCGAATCCTTAGATTCATTCAGTGCATGTTTCAAAGTTCAGACTGTAGAAGAATTGTAAACCAAACCTTTAAAGTTACATCATTCATATAGAATATAACTCTTTTACCTCTGAATGAATATACGAGATTACGAGACACCTGTGAAATGAAAACAATGCGATGTAGTTTTAAACTTTTAATAACAACAAAACTGTGTTCCTCACAGTCGGAGACACAGTCACCAATGAATACCATTATATATTCATATTTATAGTTTCAAAATATAACAAAATTTAATTACGGACCCACATCCCAAACCTCCCCCACTCCAATTTAGTCTATATAAACCTACTAGGGAAAACGTCCTGGTTTCCCATGAGAACTATGATATCGTACCAGATGGAGCCCGATCTTTACCCCCGTCCCAGATGGCTCTCCTGAAATTCTTTTCAATCTATATACCCATATATCTGTAATTTACGTTTTGTATCTCCATGAGAATAGAAGATATCATCTATTTCACCATTGCTATAGGTTTAATTGGTTTACTATTTGATTAACCGAGTGACGAAGTTTACAAACCAAAATAAACCTGATTTCGACCCGATTAAAACCTGATTTTGACCCGATTAGAAACATAACCCTCAACCGAGAAATCCCTAAAATCACATTTTAACCTCTTTTTTGTTTTCTCTCGCGACGAACCCTAGAAAATCAAATTTCACCATCGATTTCTCAAATTGAATCGATGGATTTAATAATCCGATCTGGTTTTGGGCAACAAGATGGTATTGGGCAAAGAGATGGTGTTGGAGAACGAGAGTACGATGAAGAAGGAGAGGATCGAGATGAATTTCACGTCGATATGCTTGCTCAGGAATTTACCGATGCTGAAGAGTCGATTCGTCATGATACGTACCCAGAAAGTGACGACGAGGAAGAAGGTCGTGGTCGTGGTGCGGGTCGTGGTCGTGGTGCGGGTCCAGAGAGGGTGTTTACGGATATCGGACGTGGTGATGGAACTTTNTGATTTCGACCCGATTAAAACCTGATTTTGACCCGATTAGAAACATAACCCTCAACCGAGAAATCCCTAAAATCACATTTTAACCTCTTTTTTGTTTTCTCTCGCGACGAACCCTAGAAAATCAAATTTCACCATCGATTTCTCAAATTGAATCGATGGATTTAATAATCCGATCTGGTTTTGGGCAACAAGATGGTATTGGGCAAAGAGATGGTGTTGAAGAACGAGAGTACGATATCATAGTTCTCATGGGGAACCAGGACGTTTTCCCAACCTACTACACACAAACTTTTCCAAAATCATACCAAAAAGCATTTAATTACATTACAACAACAAAAAAACATGCAATCTCCAAAACTCATCCTCTTAACACTCTTCTTGTCTCTTCAAACACTCTCCATTGCTTCTCAAATTCTTCCTCTTCCTTCTTCTTCAAACACTTCCTCAACCATATGCAAAACGACACCGGATCCAAAATTCTGCAAATCAGTGTTCCCACAAACATCTCAAGGCGACGTCCGCGAATACGGCCGCTTCTCCCTCCGCAAATCGCTAACGCAATCGCGAAAGTTCACGCGAACGATCGACAAATACATCAAACGCAACAATGCCTTCCTCTCCAAATCCGCCGTTGGAGCTCTCCAAGACTGCCGTTACCTGGCGAGCCTCACAACTGACTATCTCATAACTTCGTTCGATACCGTCAACATCACCGGATCATCAACCAAAACGCTGTCGTCTTCGAAAGCCGACGAAATCCAAACGCTTCTCTCCGCGGCTTTGACTAACGAGCAAACATGTCTCGAGGGAATCAACACGGCCGCGTCCTCTTCTTGGACGATACGAAACGGCGTCGCATTGCCTCTAATCAACGACACGAAGCTCTTTAGCGTCTCACTCGCTTTATTTACCAAAGGTTGGGTTCCAAAGAAGAAGAAACAAGTAGCTGCGGCCGGTTACTCTTGGGCTTACTCGAAGAGCACTCACACACAGACAAACCCATTCCGTCACTTCCGTAACGGAGCTTTACCGTTAAAGATGTCGGAACACACGCGCGCCGTTTACGAGTCTTTAAGCAGGAGGAAGCTCGCCGACGGCGACGATAATGACGGGAACACTGTCCTCGTGAGCGACATCGTAACGGTGAACCAAAACGGAACGGGGAATTTCACGACCATAACGGAAGCTCTTACGGCGGCGCCGAACAAAACTGACGGTACCGGCGGTTACTTCGTTATCTACGTGACGTCAGGTGTTTATGAGGAAAACGTAGTGATTGCCAAAAACAAAAGGTATCTTATGATGATCGGTGACGGAATTAACCGTACGGTGGTTACCGGTAACCGGAACGTCGTCGACGGTTGGACCACTTTCAACTCCGCCACTTTTGGTACGTCTTTAAGAGATAATGCTGAATTTTTTTTTAAATTTTTTTTACACTCATTTATGAAAAAATATTGCTATAGTTAGCACATGCACAACTTTAATGTTTAACTATTTATTGAGAAACTTAAAATATATAGTAGTAATTTAAAAATTATTTATATCTTACAAAGTTTTCAATAATTTCAAATAGTCTATTTTTAGCATTTTAAAATAGTTTTATGTCGTGTAAAAAAAGAGGGTCACCGGCACTTTAGTTACGTTGCCGACGACACACATGGCTATGATGACTTTGGATGTAATCTTAAAAACTAACCACAAAAATTATTCAAACTTTGATAAACTTTTTTACGTGCGTAGTAGTTCGGGTCATAATTGCACTTTGTTCACTACTATATGACAAACTTTATATTACTTCTAGGAGTGTAGTGAATAAGTGACAAGACGCATTATTGACTTATACTGTTACCATTTTAATTTATAGAAATAAAGAATAAATCGTTTATGATGTTGACTTTTTTTTTTCCCTCAGCTGTTACATCGCCGAACTTTGTTGCCGTAAACATGACTTTCCGAAACACCGCTGGACCAGAGAAGCACCAGGCCGTGGCTATGAGGAGCAGTGCTGATCTCTCCATCTTCTATAGTTGCAGTTTCGAAGCTTATCAAGACACTTTATACACGCATTCGTTAAGACAGTTCTATAGAGAATGTGACATTTATGGAACAGTCGATTTCATTTTCGGCAATGCAGCTGTTGTGTTTCAGAACTGTAATCTATATCCGAGACAACCGATGCAGAACCAGTTTAACGCTATTACAGCCCAAGGTCGTACTGATCCGAATCAGAACACAGGGATCTCGATCCACAATTGTACGATTAAACCGGCTGATGATTTGGCTTCGAGCAACTATACGGTTAAAACGTATTTGGGACGACCGTGGAAGGAGTACTCACGTACGGTTGTTATGCAATCGTACATTGACGAGGTTGTTGAACCTATTGGTTGGAGAGAATGGAACGGAGACTTTGCATTGAGTACGTTGTACTATGCTGAGTATAATAATACCGGATCCGGTTCGAATACCACGGACCGAGTGGTTTGGCCCGGTTATCACGTGATTAATTCTACCGATGCGAGTAATTTCACGGTTTCGAATTTCTTACTAGGAGATGGTTGGATGGTTCAGAGTGGTGTACCTTATCTTAGCGGTTTACTTTCGTAATTTCTTGTATTATTTATTTATTTACTTGGGAAAGTTGTAGACCAATACAGTTAAAATAAAAATTGTTGTAATTTTGAACATTCATTTATAAAATAACGAGTTTTGATAAAATCAAATAAAATTTAAATTTTGAACATACATAAATAAAATTACGGAGAAATTAGAAATAAACGATAAATCATTGAATTATTGTTAATTTATGCATGCTATAATAACTATATGTCAACTATTCTTTATAACGTCAAAAATATATCGTTTTGTTGACGTTTTGAATAGATAGAATATGATCTATAAAATTTAGAATACACATTCTTAATTTAGAATGTGTATTCTATACATTGTACATATTCTACAAAATTTAGATAAAGTATTCTACACACTCTACATGTACTATAAAATTTAAAAATTATTTATTTTCTATGGAGATTAGAATACTAATTTCTACAAAATTTAGAATACATTTTCTATGAAGATTAGAATACTAATTTCTATATATTTTTATAAAATATATAGAAACTAGAATATATTTTCTAACATGTACTCATGTTCTAAAATTGTTAGAAAACATTTTCTTTTGATTTCTATATATTCTACAAAAAATAGAAAACAAATTCTATGTAATTTAAAATTATATAACAGTTATAAAAGAAGCATATCAAACAAATAGATTGAAGAATAATATATTAAAAATATTTGATTTGAACTTATTTGAGAGGTTAGAATAATTATATGAAAGCTCAAGTTTTGTAAGCAAGAGAATCGATTTTTTTTTTCAAACTATAATCTTGTAGTATACTCTATAACATGTCATAAAAATAACCAAAATTTTCTTTAAGATTTCAAATTCTAACAAAATATGTAAATTTCATTTTGAAAGTTTTATAAATTGTTAAAATATGAAAATTGAAGTCATTAAATCATGTATATAAGTGAAGTTATCTATTGTATTTGTAATTTTTGGTCAATAATTTTTTTTAAATATTAAAATTTCAATTCCAAAACTAAAAAATTTAGAACATACAAATACTAATTATTTTTTAGATTTTTTTTTTCAATTCATATATTTCAAAAATTTTAACAATCAAATCAAAAGAAGCGGCCGGACGAGAACAATTGGAACAAAAGTTGTACTGGAAGAGGTAGTGTAACCCTACCGAATCTTGGAAATTGAAATAATTTATAATATAAATAAGAAATATTTATGTATAGATAAACTAATATCTTTTGAACAAAATAAATAAATTAATATCATTATAAATTAGAAAAAATATCATGATTTTAATATTATTAATTTATAGAGATTTTATTAAAATGTATATTTTTTTTTGCTCTATATATTGTCCAAATTTTTTTAAAAATAAATGATTTTTTAAAAAAACAAATTTAAATAGTTGCTCAAAATTTTTAAAAATATGAAGATATAATGAATTTTATATAATACTAAAGCATATATGACCAAACATAAATATATAATGCATAGATGAACAATAATTCAATTATTTATCTTTTATTTTAAATTTTCACTAAAATAATAAGATTGATATTAAACAAAATCAACCATTGCTTTTTTTTTTCTTTTTTTCTTAGCCATCATAGTATGGGCCCCATAAGAATAAATAAATTAAATATCTTTGTCCAAAAAAAAAAGAATAAATAAATCTCTCAAATTAATGTGGTACTTGTGTTCACACTTCTTCACACACACCTGAGAGTGGCCCTCTTCATCAATGGAGAAGATAGAGCACACGACGGTTTCAACCAATGGCATTAACATGCATGTGGCTTCGATCGGTTCAGGTCCAGTGATTCTCTTCCTCCATGGGTTTCCCGATCTCTGGTACTCATGGCGCCACCAGCTCCTCTCCTTCGCCGCTTTAGGTTACCGCGCAATCGCTCCAGATCTCCGAGGTTACGGCGACTCCGACGCGCCGCCGTCTCCTGAATCATACACCATCCTTCACATCGTCGGAGACCTCGTCGGATTACTTGACTCGCTCGGTGTTGACCGGGTTTTCCTCGTTGGTCACGATTGGGGAGCAATTGTCGCGTGGTGGCTTTGTATGATCAGGCCTGATCGAGTCAAAGCGTTGGTCAACACTAGCGTTGTGTTTAATCCGAGGAATCCTTCTGTGAAGCCTGTTGATAAGTTTAGGGATTTGTTCGGCGACGATTACTACGTTTGCAGGTTTCAGGTGAGATTTTTAAAAACTCATGAAAACTTTAAAAAATTGAAATGACAATTAGGGTTTTGATGAAGTTTCCATGTGTTTGCAATCAAATACATACTTAGGGTTGATGATTGCTGTTCAGGATTGTTTTATTGTCAACAAGAGTTGAGGCAAATTGGTTATATAGGCAATGCTTGTTTAGTTGTGTGAAGTGATTGAATTGATTTGAGAATTTTTTTGCCATGGCAATGAGGAATCTTGATGCAGCTTTCAATTACGTTGAGCTTTTATATGGGAAATTTTCTCAACCACCATTAATTTTTGTTTGGTTGTATTGAGACAGAGACCATCCAACTACCTATACATAGCTCAAATTAGCTCAGCCTCTGATATATGCAAGTTGCAATTGATGATTTGACAAAAGGCATATAGTCAAGTGAAAGTCAAAGTCAAAGCTTTATTTGGGTTATGGTTGCTTGAAGTATATGCAAGTTGGATCAGTCTTGTGGTTTTCCATTGGTTAATTTGGTCTCTTTTACTAATGATTCTGAGTTTATTTTCTCAGGAGACTGGAGAGATCGAAGAGGACTTTGCTCAAGTTGATACAAAGAAGTTAATAACCAGATTTTTCGTTTCGCGTAACCCACGTCCACCTTGCATTCCGAAGTCAGTTGGTTTCAGAGGTTTACCTGATCCACCTTCTTTGCCTGCTTGGCTCACAGAACAAGATGTCAGTTTCTACGGAGACAAGTTTAGCCAAAAAGGTTTCACCGGTGGACTCAACTACTATCGCGCTATGAACCTGTAAGTCTTGTGAATGCTAGCACCAATTCTATATTATACATTTATCTGGTTAATCTTTGACCTGAGTCGATCTGGTCTCATCCTAACCTGTAGAAGCTGGGAACTAACGGCTCCGTGGGCTGGTCTACAAATCAAGGTCCCTGTGAAATTCATAGTTGGCGATCTAGACATAACATACAATATTCCCGGAACAAAGGAATACATACATGGTGGTGGTCTGAAGAAGCACGTGCCGTTTCTACAAGAAGTGGTGGTAATGGAAGGTGTAGGTCACTTCCTCCAGCAAGAGAAGCCCGATGAGGTCACTGACCATATCTATGGTTTCTTCGAGAAATTCAGAACCCGCGAAACCTCATCCTTGTAGTAGGTCTCCGTCTGCACAATGTCAAGCTCTCAAGGTTAATTGCGCTCTCGGTCAAGGTTACTGTCTTACTTGTTTTGGTAAATAATAACTTCAATGTTTTATCATTTTGGTTGTGGATCACTCGTTTTGTTGAAATAAAAAGAAAATGAGGGCAGTTGAATTTTTTGTTTCCGAATTGTCTTTGTCCAAGTTAAATTTCAAAATGTTGAATTCTTATGGCCGACTCTAGAAAACATCATTTTAAGCATAGGTGAAATTAGTTATAAAAAATCGAAATGTACAATTTTATCAAAAAACAATAAATTTGGCAAGGACAATTATACTTTACACCTACCTACTAAATAAAATTAATTACCATTTTAGTATTATGATTGGAGGATATGAGTTTTCTTTTATCAGTGGGATATTTTTTCCTACTTAAATCTCAAACGCGTCCGGATCACGCGCCTATTACGCGTAAAACTCCGACTTTTGTTAGACAAATATTCACAATTAATGGAAGACGCCAGTCAGAAGAGAAAAACCACTCCGCACATGAAATGACAAAAACACCCTCGTCTTCTTCCGTCGCACCGCTTCTACAGCGATGTCATTTTAGTCAAACCTAAAATTCCCTTTGAAGAAAAAAAAAAAACCCACCAAATCCAAAATCATCCTTCTTCTTCTTCTTGTTCTTCTTCGCTGTAACGCTTTTTACCTAATCGGAGAGAGAGAGAGATAATGCAATCGTCGAAAGGACGGCGTAAAGTTGGCTCCACAGCCGCCGGAGCCGGTATTGACTCAGCGGAGAAGCTCGACGAACTCTTGATTTCGTCTGCGATTTGTAACGGCGAAGATTTAGGACCGTTTGTTCGGAAAACGTTCGGTACAGGGAAACCAGAGACTCTTCTTCACCATCTCAAGTTTTTCGCACGATCTAAGGAGTCAGAGATCGAAGAGGTATGTAAAGCTCACTACCAAGACTTTATTCACGCCGTAGACGATCTCAAATCGCTTCTCTCAGATGTTGAATCGCTTAAATCTGCGCTTTCCGATTCTAACTCTAAACTCCAATCCGTTGCGGCGCCGCTTCTTTCGTCTCTTGATTCGCTTGTCGAGGCTCAGACTGTGTCTAAGAACGTCGATCTGGCCATTGGAGCCGTCACTCACTGTGTTCGTGTCATGGAGCTTGTTTCTCGAGCTAACCAGCATCTCCAGAGCGGTAATTTTTACATGGCGTTGAAGTGTGTGGACTCGATTGAGAGTGATTTCATGGACAAAACTCCTTCGTCAACGCTGAAGCGGATGCTTGAGAATAGGATTCCGGCGATTAGATCTTATGTGGAGAGGAAAGTGAATAAGGAGTTTGGTGATTGGTTGGTTGAGATCCGTGTGGTGAGTCGAAATTTGGGTCAGTTGGCTATTGGTGAAGCTTCCGCGGCTCGTCAGCGTGAGGAAGAGCTCAGGATCAAGCAGAGGCAAGCTGAGGAGCAGAGCAGGCTTAGTTTACGTGATTGCGTTTATGCGCTTAACGAAGAAGAGGATGATGAATTTGGCTCTGGCCCTGACAGCAGCGACGCTGGTAGTTCCGGAGGTGGATTGCTTGGTTTTGACTTGACTCCACTTTATAGAGCTTATCACATTCATCAGACACTATCTCTTGAAGATAGCTTTAAGAAGTACTATTTCGATAATAGGGATCTTCAGCTTACCTCTGACTTCCAGGTATCTACAATGACTCCGTTTCTTGAGTCTCATCAAACGTTTTTCGCACAGATTGCTGGTTTTTTCATTGTAGAGGATAGAGTATTAAGAACTGGTGGAGGTTTGATTTCGAAACAGCAAGTTGAGAGTTTGTGGGATACTGCTGTGATTAAGATGTGTACTGTGTTGGAGGATCAGTTCTCTAGGATGCAGACGGCTAATCATCTCTTGCTGATTAAGGATTATGTGAGCTTGTTAGGGGTGAGTCTACGCAGGTATGGCTATGCTGTTGATTCCCTTCTCGAAGTATTGAGCAAGCATAGGGATAAGTATCATGAGTTGTTACTATCTGATTGCCGTAAACAGATCACAGAAGCATTGTCAGCAGATAAGTTTGAACAGATGTTGATGAAGAAAGAATATGAATATTCCATGAATGTGCTCTCTTTCCAGTTACAAACATCAGATATCGTACCTGCATTCCCTTACATTGCTCCATTTTCAACCACCGTCCCAGATTGCTGCCGGATTGTGCGGTCTTTTATTGAGGATTCGGTTAGTTTCATGTCTCATGGAGGTCAGCTTGATTTCTATGATGTCGTGAAGAAGTATCTGGATAGGCTTCTAGGTGACGTTCTCGACGAGGCTCTGTTGAAGCTGATTAACTCGTCGGTTCATGGAGTTTCTCAGGCGATGCAAGTTGCAGCAAACATGGCCGTGTTTGAGCGTGCTTGCGATTTCTTCTTCCGTCACGCTGCACAGCTTTCAGGAGTTCCTTTGAGAATGGCAGAGAGAGGTAGGAGGCATTTCCCATTGACCAAATCTCAAAACGCTGCAGAAGATACACTCTCGGGAATGCTTAAGAAGAAGATAGATGGTTTCATGACGCTGATAGAGAATGTCAACTGGACAAGCGACGATATTCCACAAGGTGGGAATGAGTACATGAATGAAGTGTTGATCTACTTGGAAACTTTGGTTTCCACCGCGCAACAGATATTACCCGCTAAAGTTTTGAAAAGGGTTTTGCGCGATGTCCTTGCACACATTTCGGAGAAAATTGTTGGAACGTTATGCGGGGATCTAGTAAAAAGATTGAGCATGGCTGCAATCAAAGGACTTGATGTGGATATCCAGTTACTGGACTCATTTACAGAGAATCTAACTCCATTGCTCACGGATAAAGAAGCCAGAGAGATGAAAAAAGCATTCATTGAGATAAGACAGATGATCACTTTGCTTCTGAGTAGCCACCCTGAGAATTTTGTTAACCCGGTGATTAGAGAAAGAAGCTACAATGCATTGGATTACCGGAAGGTTGCGACGGTTTCAGAGAAATTCAGAGATCCATCAGATAGTATATTCGGGACTTTTGGAACAAGAGGGTCGAGGCAAAACCCGAAGAATAAATCTTTGGATGCGTTGATAAAGAGATTGAAAGATGTGAGCTGATGATGGATCCAAGCACAAATCAGAAGCGTAAGTACGATCCCGTCCTTTGTTTTTTATTATCTATGCTATATTGTTAATTATATGATTGCTTTATATTTCATTGTTGATGATTCGTTGGTCTCTCTCAGAAAGAAAGGCAGAAAAAAAAAACACAAAACTGATTTCTTCATCCCAAGAGTGTATTTTTCTTTTCCCCTGCATTTTCGCAAATGAGTTCAATAGTTTGATTTCGAAATTCAAAGTTCATGTCACCACAGCCAGTCCAAGGCTTGACCTCTCTCCTTTCGATCCTGTTTAAATATACAGTAGGTGGTTTAAATACTGTGTTTTCATATCGAATTTAGCATCTTTTTATTAAAAATATTCTTCAAGAAACTTTTAATCCAAGTTTGATTTTTAGTGTATGTTTTTCTCAGATAAAATAGGTAAACAATTTGAATCGAGTTTAAGTTGTGTTAACTTGGAAATTTTCGGTTAGATTGATCTTTAAACTACCATGGTTTGGATGGGGTTGGTTTAGGCTCCGATTACCGCAGCGGTAAATGGTGACCAGGTTGAACCAAAGCGGTACCACCTTGTTTAATGCGATGCAAGATACATTTTTTGTTACTTCATTTTCAATCAAGGTTGGTTTGGTTACCACGTGATCGTGTTTGTTCCTTTGAACACGTGCCCTCTCTGTCAACCAAATTGCAACCGTCCATCTAATCGCATGGTCTCTCCATCAGACGCGCTGATTTACACTGTCCACAAGACACAAACACCTAACAACCATCTTCCGTCTGCTGTACTTATGATGAGAGTGACACAAAGCTTAAGTAAGCTTCAAAAGAATATACAATCTCAAACACGAGTCATAGGATACAAAAACTGAAAGAACCCATGTCGCCAAACGCTAAACCAACTTGCAATTTCATTTTCTTCCTTCTCTTCTTTACCGTCTCTTTCGCCGTCTCCGACCAAAAGCTGACCGCTTACAACGCTGTCAGACGTTACAACTTACCACCAGGAATCCTCCCAAAAGGCGTCGTGGACTACGAGCTCAACATCAAAACCGGAGATTTCGAAGTCCACTTCAACGACACGTGTGAGTTCACTATCCAGTCGTACCAGCTCAAGTACAAATCAACCATCTCCGGCGTTATATCCCCCGGTCATGTCAAGAATCTGAAAGGGGTTAGTGTTAAGGTGCTTCTCTTCTGGGTCAATATCGCTGAAGTGTTTATTGACGGCGCCGATCTCGATTTCTCCGTCGGAATCGCGTCGGCAAGTTTCCCGGCGGCTGATTTCGAAGAGAGTCCTCAGTGTGGTTGTGGGTTTGATTGTAATGGGCTTTTGTTTTCTTCTTAAATCTACTGGGCCTTGTATTGTGTATACTGAATAAAAAAGGCTTCTGTTATAACTTATGACTTATGAGTATGAGGATTAGTTAATTAATAATGTGTGTAATGTGTATGATTATTGATTAGGTTAGGTTTCTTTATGTGTCTTACCCATTTTTTCGGGTTTAAATGTCATTAACCAAAATTACTCTAATCCAAATGATAATAACTCTTAAGTCTTAATAGACCATATAAAGTGGTCTAACTGTAACATAATTTATATATTTCTTTCACGAAAAAAAAACAGAATCTAATCCTTATACTACAATTGAGAAAGAGAAAATCATGTGCAATTTTTTTTGTCATTTTGTTAACAAATGTCTTAAGATAAATTATTTCAAAATCATCCATTACAGAAACTTTTCCAAAAATAATTAGTCTCATCATCAGTACAACCTGACACCCTGTCGTGTCAAGTTGTCGACCTAAAAACGCCGTCGTATTTAATTTTTCTAAAAGATATTTTCCAACGAACAATACAAAAAAAAGTCTCCGACGGAGAAATCAAAAAACCCAAAAATCAAAGCTTTTGATTTTGTGTTCCATCAAAAAACCCAAATGACTCATCTCACGATTGTAATCGTTTCTATCATCTTCCTCTCTCCACTCGCCTTCGCCGTCACCGCCGAATCAGAAACTCCGACGGCGTATTCCCTCCTCCAAAGCTATAACTTCCCCGTAGGAATCCTTCCAAAAGGAGTCGTGGCTTATGATCTAGACACAACGACAGGCAAATTCCATGCGTATTTCAACAACTCGTGTAGCTTCTCTCTTGTGGGTTCTTACCAATTGAATTACAAATCGACGATCAGTGGTTACATCTCCGAGAACAAGCTCAAGAAACTGACTGGTGTTAAGGTCAAAGTTTTGTTCTTGTGGCTTAACATCGTCGAGGTTATCAGAAACGGAGACGAGATGGAGTTTTCAGTTGGGATCACGTCGGCGAACTTCGCGATTCAGGAGTTTTTGGAGTCGCCTCAGTGTGGGTGTGGGTTTGAGTGCAAAGATTCGAAATTGGACTCGTTTGCGAGGAGAAACACTCCTTTGGTTTCTTCCTCTTGAATTTGAGAAAAAGGTTCAAATTTTTCTTTTTGTAATTTGTGTTTCAAGAAAAAAGTCTTTACCTTTTAGAAAAAAGATCGCATCTTTTTGTTATGTATTGTCCCAATAATAATTATGAGCGTTAGTTTCTGGAATTCGTAATTGTTTTACTTAAGTTCTGTTTTAAGGGATTCAAGTTGTGTAATGGTGAAAGAAGAGATATTGAAGGGAGATGTGAGAACATTTGTGAAGTGAATTCATCTTATCTGCTCAAAAGAAGGGATTCAATGGTGAATTTGGCTTTTTTTTGTGATCTGTCTTAGAGTGAATGTTTTGACTTTAGTTCATAAAGGTTCGTTTCTGAATCATGGTCCTGGATGACGTTTACTCCTTGTTTGTGTTGATTTGGTTTGGATGTGCTGGTAGTTAGGATGGAGGTGCAGTTAGTAGATGAGAGGCCAGGACATCGAGTTTTGGGGACTGTTTCGATTGATCTTTGATCCAGGATAGGATTGAGCTGCAGTTAGTAGAATAGTATCTATTGATCCCTCGCTGGTGGAGAGAATTAGCTTGCAGAGATAGTTAGTGAAGATGTTTTTGGTAGAGTTCTTGTGCTTTGGGGGGTAACTGTATAATGTTGCTGATTTTTTTCATCTGTTTTGGGATGGATTTAGAACATGGTTCTTTGAAGTTCTACACTGATTTCATTAGGCCATTGTGTTGATGATAGATACTGGTCTTTGAGAGTTATTCCAATTTAATATTCTCATAGGCTTGAGATAGTATCAGGAACTGGGAAATGTCACAATAACTAATGAATCTACACTGCTGAGATATTTTGATCTCGGATAGGATTGAGCTGCAGTTAGTAGAATACAGTCTATCTATCAGTCGATCTCGGATCTTTCTCTTAGGTGAAAAGAGAAGCGTGCAGATGTTGGAGTTAGTTAGTGAAGATGTTTTTGGGAGAGTCTTGTGATTTTTTCATCTTTTTTTTGGATGGAATTAGAACATGGTTCTTTGAAGTTCTACACTGGTTTTTTTATTACATCATGTCTTTGTGATTCACTCCAATTTTAACATTCTCATAGGCTTGAAGTAGTGTCAGGAACTGGGAAATGTCACAATAACTAATGGATCTACACGAATGAGTCTGATTCTCCTCTTTTGAGATAGATGTCTACCGTTGCAGAGAATCTAAGAACCAAATTTACCACCCCGAAACAGAGTTTGAATGTAGTAACTGAAACGCAGGTTAGATCATAATCCTTTGTTATAAAATGATCATAATCCTTTGTTATATAAAATGATCATAATCCTTTGTTATAAAATGATCATAATCCTTTGTTATATAAAATGATCATAATCCTTTGTTATAAAATGATCATAATCCTTTGTATATAAGGTATGATTTGATTGCTGACGAGAAGTTAGAACATAAAAAAAGGGCTATGGAGATTTTAGGTGATTTTTTTGTTCTTCTCGCTGGTGGGGTTTTGAGAGGAGCGGTTCAAAGCTTAAATCAACTGAACCGGGTCATGGATCGAGTAACCAGTTTTTTATGGTATTTGATGCTTAAACTCAATCTTATCCTTGTAACTCGTTTCTACAAAGGATTTATCTACCTTATATACAAAGGCTCAAATCATACCTTATAATCCTTTGCAGTTTAAGAGTAACTCGTAAGGTTCATCTACGTTATTGCAGTTCTGGACTTAAGCCTTTAAGGTCAAGCTATGGTTTATGTCGTGATCCATTTGTCAATGGATCTGAATATACAAATAGAAAAATCAACGAATGTGCACAAAACATTTATTTCCGGTTAAGTTCTTTTAAACCGGTGACGTTGAGCTCGTGAGAGTTGATTTTGACATGGCATGGCATATATAAGAAAAGTTTCGAAATTAACCGCAATTGATTTCATGTTAAGGTTTTAGATTACTCTTAGTCTTGGCCCTGTTTTAAAAATCCCCGCCTAGCACTGATTACGCTCCGCAAAATCGCTAGACCCACCCTCTCCGTCTCGATTAATGACTAATCCCCGCCTAGCATCGATTATCCGATTATGCATGTCTAGTCTGATTATTTTTCGCTTAATTCCGCTTAATTTTGTATATACAAATTCTTTTTAGAACCAAACAAAAATCAAACATAAATATTTTTGTTATTTAGGCATTTAAATTAAGAGATTATGATGTTTTACAATAACTAATGTATAATTTTTAACAAAAAATCATAAAATTTTCTTTTAAAATAATGTTTTTATGTGTTTACCATAATTTTAAAGACAATGCTATAGTTTTATATTTTATTTGATATTTTTCTTTTAACATAAACATAATTATACATATATTTAGTACAATATATTTTTATTATTATTAATTTAATAAAATAACCCTAAAACTAGTCTCCGATTAATTCTCGTTTAATCTCTAATTTTTTCGCTAGGCGCTAGGCTCACCTCGACCGTCCGACTAGCGCCTAGCGATTTCTAAAACATGGGTATTGGGTCAAGGTCTTCCGGTTAATACAATTACAATAATAATTCAGAAAAAAGATATATATTCCATATTTTCTCCCGTAGACTACTAACAAAGTGAGATAGTTTTGTGGGAGCCGGGAGGCATCACATTGACATTACACAAGTCCTTGTCAAACGAATTATGCAGTGTCAAGTAAGAAGGATCATAATTCATAAATAAATAAAAAATATCATATAATACCGTAAATGAAAATAGTCAACTATTGATGACTTTTCACGTTTGTAGAAAAAAATAATAAAAAAAGTCAATGGTATTTGTTCCTTCGATTCCATTGTATATTTCTGATATGCATACGAATGAATTTACATGTAACTAATAGTTTTTGTAGTATGATATGGATAAGAATTCCAATTTGGTATTTAAACTAGTACATAATGTAATATTGTTGGTGCGGGATTCAGCACCCCCGACATACTGAGCTAAACCAGAAATACTAATTGATTATTTAATCGGGAATCCGGTTAAGGACTTAATTAGGTCATGAGAAGTCGATTTGGATGAGGCCCAGTCTTGGAGGGAAAGAAACCGACTTCCACTTCGGTTCGGCGGCCGACTCGAGCAATAAGACAGTTTTCTATATCTCACTTCGTCCGATAAGGAAAGTTAATATATTTAGCGGTCTACACATATGTATAAATAAGGAGAGACTTCTCCATTGTAAATCATCCAGAATCGAATACAATAACCGAGTTCTCTTTTCGTTTTTAGCAATAAACCCTAACTTCTTTGAGTTCTTCTTCTTTACTTCTAATTTCAAGGTTTAGATCTATTTTCTAGAGAGATTATCTTATTGAATTTGTTTCCCTCTTAAACAAATTCATTGTGGAAACCTAGTTTCTACAAATACAATAACTATATTTATTCTTGTGAATATGTTGTAGCATTTATCAAGGCTTTTTAAAGGTGCTAGAAAATAGTTACTCGTCTGTCGTCTATTTCAAAACTTCTGTTTTTTCGCTGGTTTTTTCTAGTTTCAGTGCAAGACGTTGTTGGAGCTATACCAAACATACACTTTTTTAGGGTTAGGTATCAAAAGAAAAGGCAGAATTAGTTTTGCTTAATATTTTTTGGGTGTAAGTATCATACAAATCGCAGGGATTTAGAATCATCATCTTATGTGTTTAGTCGCTATCTAAACATGTGCGAATAAAAGTTATCTTCAAGTAGTACTTGACAAGTACTACAAGTAATAAACATATACCTTTTACTGATCCTAATCCAATAACCACTTTAAAATTTCTATGTCTACATCGGAATCACTTGTTAATATGCAAATTATGGCTATATGACATGATTGGGTAGATACGAAGAATTAGCAAACAACTCAAAAGAATAAAGGAGCAACTCAATTATTATATAGTCAAGTAAAAGAAAATTCTATGCTGATAGATTCGATGTACCAAGGTGGCCTCTCTCCCAAAATAAGTGTCTCAAAGCCTTTGAGCATAATTGACTCTTCAAAGGAAGATAGGACACGTCTTACGTCTCTTTTGCCCTTTTGAATTATTTTAACTTCACGTATATATGTGGAATAACTACTACACAACAAATTTAAGCTGGTATTGATTCCTCAATGGCTCAATAAAGAAAGCAAATAAAGAAGCAAACCATTTTGTAATCATTGATCAATGTGTGATTTATTACGGAGAATCAAATCACCTAACTCCTTTGATTACGCTACTCAATCACTCTCCTTAATCTCTCTCATTTACTCTGTAGAATATTGACTTACTATAGTTAGTCTACCCACTCTTGTATATATTGTCTCTGTAACACTCATCAATAGATAACATATTCAGCTCTTACATAGTATCAGAGCAACACGATCCATAACCCTAATATATCAAAAGCAAAATTTTTCTTTCTTTTTCGCCGTCATGGCTGCTCCTCAAAATCTCCCCCCCACAGACACCATCACCGCAAACAATCAGACTCTTCTAAATCTTAATATGACTAATGTCACCAAGCTTACACCCACAAATTACCTCATGTGGAAACTACAAGTTCATGCCCTTGTTGATGGTCATGGTCTTGTTGGTCACCTTGATGGTTCCACGGTGGCTCCGTCTGTTAATGTCACCGTCAACAACGCTACTACTCCAAATCCCGACTCTGTTACATGGCAACGTCAAGACAAGCTCATTATAGTGCTCTTCTTGGGTCGATGTCTCTTGCTGTCCAACCGATTCTATCCCGTACCACCACTGCTGCTGAGATCTGGACTACCCTTGCCGCCACCTACGCCAAACCAAGCTGGGGTCATATTAAACAATTGCGTGATCAACTAAAACACTGGACGAAAGGCAGCAAGACGATCGATGAGTTTCTCCAAGGTTTCACCACTCGGTTTGATACTCTTGCTACTCTTGGCAAACCTGTTGCACATGAAGAACAGGTTGACTATATTCTTGAAGGGCTTCCTGATGAGTATCGCCCTATCGTTGATCAGATTGAAGGACGAGATATTCCTCCCACCATAACCTACATCCATGAACGCCTTCTTAATCAAGAGGCAAAGATCTTGTCAAAAGTTGCCTCCTCTCCGTTTCCTGCTTCGGCTCATGTTGCCACTCACCGCAACAATTCTTCTCACCGTGGTGGTCACTCCAACAATGGGAAGAAGCACTACAACAACAACAACAATAACACTTCCAACCATCAATCCTCCCAAATGGTCCACTCTGATGCATCTCATGGACACAAGCCTTACTTGGGACGATGTCAAATCTGCAACACACAAGGTCATAGCGCCCGGTGGTGTCCACAGTTTTGCTCTCCCTCGCAGCATTCAAACCAGACTAGTCCTTTTCGACCGTGGCAGCCCCGTGCTAATCTTGCTATGGGCTCTTCCTATGATCCGAATCAGTGGCTCCTTGACAGTGGTGCGACACACCATATGACATCTGATCTCAGCTCAATGTCACTCCATGAACCGTATACTGGTGGTGATGATGTTGTTGTTGCTAATGGGTCTCCAATACCCATTACTCATATTGGTTCTAAGCTTCTTCCCTCTCAGATTCGTGATCTTAAATTACACAAAGTTTTATGTGTTCCTGATATTCATCGCAATCTTATCTCGGTCTATCGATTATGTAACACTAATCATGTCTCCGTTGAATTCTTTCCTACGTTCTTCCAGGTGAAGGATCTGGCAACGGGGGTTCCACTTCTACAAGGCAAGAACAGCAATGATCTCTATGTTTGGCCGATATCTTCATCGCAAATCAAGGCTCTTTCCACTTATACTCTTTCCAAAGCTTCTCTTCCAGTATGGCACTCCCGTCTTGGACATCCCTCTGCATCAGTTTTAAACACTATGATTTCTTCTTTTACTCTACCAGTTGCAAGTTCTACTTCTAAACAATTTTCATGCTCCGATTGTCTTCTTAATAAGAGTCACAAACTACCATTTTCTCAAAACACCATTGTCTCAACACATCCTCTCCAATATCTATACTCCGATGTATGGACATCGCCAATTCACTCACACGATAACTACAAGTATTACCTCATACTTGTTGATCATTTCACACGTTATACGTGGCTGTATCCAATGAAACGGAAATCTGATGTCAAAAACNGCTCAGATTCGTGATCTTAAATTACACAAAGTTTTATGTGTTCCTGATATTCATCGCAATCTTATCTCGGTCTATCGATTATGTAACACTAATTATGTCTCCGTTGAATTCTTTCCTACGTTCTTCCAGGTGAAGGATCTGGCAACGGGGGTTCCACTTCTACAAGGCAAGACCAGCAATGATCTCTATGTTTGGCCGATATCTTCATCGCAAATCAAGGCTCTTTCCACTTATACTCTTTCCAAAGCTTCTCTTCCAGTATGGCACTCCCGTCTTGGACATCCCTCTGCATCAGTTTTAAACACTATGATTTCTTCTTTTACTCTACCAGTTGCAAGTTCTACTTCTAAACAATTTTCATGCTCCGATTGTCTTCTTAATAAGAGTCACAAACTACCATTTTCTCAAAACACCATTGTCTCAACACATCCTCTCCAATATCTATACTCCGATGTATGGACATCGCCAATTCACTCACACGATAACTACAAGTATTACCTCATACTTGTTGATCATTTCACACGTTATACGTGGCTGTATCCAATGAAACGGAAATCTGATGTCAAAAACATTTTTATTGCCTACAAATCGTTGGTTGAAAATCGGTTCCAGCAGAAACTTGGTACCTTGTTCTCAGATAATGGTGGTGAATTTTTGGCTCTCCGTGAATATCTTGCAACCAATGGCATCTCCCATTTGACGTCTCCTCCGCATACCCCTGAGCATAATGGAATCTCGGAAAGGAAGCATCGTCATGTTGTAGAAACGGCTCTCACACTCCTATCCACTGCTTCTATTCCCATGGTGTACTGGCCTTATGCTTTTCAAACAGCGGTGTATCTTATCAATCGGTTATTCACACCGGTTCTCTCCAATCAATCGCCATTCTACAAGTTGTTTGGGACACATCCAAATTACGACAAGCTGAAGATCTTTGGTTGCCTTTGCTTTCCGTGGCTTCAACCATATGCCCAACATAAACTTGACAGTCGGTCCAAGCAATGTGTCTTCTTAGGCTACTCACTGACGCAAAGTGCATATTATTGCCTGCACGTTCCTACTGGTTGGATTTATACATCGCGACATGTTCGATTTGATGAGGGACGCTTTCCTTTTGCTGAAACCGGTAATCGACCACCTGCTGATGAAGACGGTTCTCTGCTAGTATCCAGTTCGATGCCCACGGTAGTCCGTCTCTCGCCGTCGCCAACAAGTGGAATCCCCGGAACCGAACTTCACCCTGCTCCGTCACTTCCTGCGTCGCCACAGGTATTGCCTTCCTCATCTTCGAACTCTTCTTCTTCTTCCTCTCCAATTTCTGAGCCCACTGCTCCAAATACACATGGGCCTAACACCTCGGCCCAGCAAACTCAATCTTCCACTGAGCCCACTGCTCACACCAATAATGATCCGACTCCCACGGATCAGACCGAACCTTCCTCCACCTCCGTAAACCAAGAGTCTCGTGACTCGTCCCCTGCAACTACGCGAATTACACCTTCCCCACAACCACAAAATCCTCCACCTCGTCAACCACCTGCAAATATCCACAAAATGCAAACTCGAGCCAAAAATAACATCACAAAGCCAAAAACCAAATTGAATCTCCATGTTGCAGGTACATGACAGTCACGCGAACCGTCAACTGCTACACAAGCTTTGAAAGATGAGAGGTGGCGTCGCTCGATGTCTGTTGAGTATAATGCCCAACGTCTCCATCAAACATGGGATTTAGTTCCTCCCAATCCCACGCAGAATGTCATTGGTTGTCGATGGGTGTTTACCACCAAGTACCATCCTAATGGAGATTTGAATCAATACAAGTCACGATTGGTTGCTAAGGGGTTTCATCAGAAATATGGGGTTGATTATGCAGAAACGTTTAGTCCAGTCATTAAATCAACAACAATACGGTTAGTACTTGAAGTGGCGGTTGCTTGTTCTTGGCCAATCAAACAATTGGATGTTAATATTGCGTTTTTACAAGGAGAATTAACAGAGGAGGTGTATATGGCTCAACCCCAAGGATTTGTTGACAAGGATCACCCTGATTACGTTTGCCGGCTGAAGAAACCAATCTACGGTCTCAAGCAAGCTCCACGTGCCTGGTATCTTTCTCTCAAACAACATCTTCTTCACAATGGTTTTACGAATTNCGACAGTCACGCGAACCGTCAACTGCTACACAAGCTTTGAAAGATGAGAGGTGGCGTCGCTCGATGTCTATTGAGTATAATGCCCAACGTCTCCATCAAACATGGGATTTAGTTCCTCCCAATCCCACGCAGAATGTCATTGGTTGTCGATGGGTGTTTACCACCAAGTACCATCCTAATGGAGATTTGAATCAATACAAGTCACGATTGGTTGCTAAGGGGTTTCATCAGAAATATGGGGTTGATTATGCAGAAACGTTTAGTCCAGTCATTAAATCAACAACAATACGGTTAGTACTTGAAGTGGCGGTTGCTCGTTCTTGGCCAATCAAACAATTGGATGTTAATAATGTGTTTTTACAAGGAGAATTAACAGAGGAGGTGTATATGGCTCAACCCCAAGGATTTGTTGACAAGGATCACCCTGATTACGTTTGCCGGCTGAAGAAACCAATCTACGGTCTCAAGCAAGCTCCACGTGCCTGGTATCTTTCTCTCAAACAACATCTTCTTCACAATGGTTTTACGAATTCTCTAGCCGATACTTCTCTATTCATTCACCGGACTGCCACGACGTTTACTTATGTACTTGTATATGTCGACGACATTCTGGTCACTGGGAACGACCCCAAGCTTGTTGACCATGTGCTCCATGCCTTTGCTACTCGCTTCTCTATTAAGGATCCCACTGATCTTAGCTATTTTTTGGGTATAGAGGCCACAAGGTCTAAGGCTGGTTTACATCTAATGCAACGGAAATATATTGTTGATCTCCTAGCAACACATAACATGTCTGATGCCAATCCTGTAGCTACACCGCTTCCCGTTTCCCCAAAGCTTACTCTCCATGGTGGAACACCTCTTCATGATGCCAAACAATATCGTTCAGTTGTTGGAAGTCTGCAATATCTTTCGTTCACGCGTCCTGATATTGCTTATGTGGTGAATCGTTTATCACAGTTTATGCATCGGCCTACAGACGCACATTGGCAAGCTGCGAAACGGGTCTTAAGATATCTTGCTGGGACTCTCACCCATGGTATTTTCTTTCATTCCAACTCTGCGATCTCTCTATAAGCATATTCAGATGCGGATTGGGCTGGTGATATAGAAGATTTCGTGTCTACCAATGCTTTTGTTATCTACTTAGGACGTAATCCCATCTCTTGGTCCTCTAAGAAGCAACGTGGTGTAGCTCGGTCTTCCACAGAAGCAGAATATCGTGCTGTAGCTAATACAGCCTCTGAAGTTCGCTGGTTATGCTCTCTCCTTACCGAGCTTGGTGTCACATTACCTGCTGCTCCAGTAATCTTTTGCGATAATATCGGTGCCACATATCTATGTGCCAACCCCGTTTTTCACTCTAGAATGAAGCATCTTGCTTTGGACTACCATTTTATTCGACAACAGATTCAGGCTGGTATACTACGAGTCTTACATGTTTCCATGCAAGATCAACTTGCTGATGCCCTCACCAAGCCACTGCCGAGACCGGGTTTCCAACGAGCATGTCACAAGATTGGAGTTTGAAGTCTCCCTCCATCTTGAGGGGGCATATTACGGAGAATCAAATCACCTAACTCCTTTGATTACGCTACTCAATCACTCTCCTTAATCTCTCTCATTTACTCTGTAGAATATTGACTTACTATAGTTAGCCTACCCACTCTTGTATATATTGTCTCTGTAACACTCATCAATAGATAACATATTCAGCTCTTACATGATTAGATGGACGCGAAGAGATAAACTTAATATGTCCATTGAACCTAATATTATACACTTCACACTTGTATAAAATATGATAAAGGAACGGTCGACACTCCAAAGGTACAAAACAATGTCTTTAAAACTAATTTAAGTATGATTTACTACATTATTAAAGGATTTCTATGTCAAGTAGCTGTTGCTAAATTATGCACTGCCACTAATTAATCCATTATAATTAGTATCCATTAGATAACCAAGAGACAAGATTCTGTCGGTTATATCCATGCAATGAACAAACCTATAGTATAATTAAGAAGATTTAATATATCATTGATGAGTTTACCACGAATACGTAAACCTTATCTATGCACCACATATGCTATGTGTCGATAATTTTTTTTAAGTCCACTAATTCATGTTTACATTCCTTTTAATATGTTATCTTATACGTTAACTACGAACAAAAAAAAAACATACACTAATCGAACATTTCGTATTGTCTTTTAAAATCATCCGACTAAAATTGGGATGATACAACGAAAAATTGTCATAGCTACCCTGTAACGATAATTGAAACCTATAGTTCCGTAGACTAGATGATAATGATATTATGAATTCAAATCAGAATATATAAAACGATTGGTTTTTGTCTGAATTTTAAATAACATAGGATGTTTTGAAGAAACTTTAGTGCAGAACATTTATATGTGCATGTTAGAGATATGACAATTGACAAGTATATGTTTAAACGTCATTAATTTTTTTTTTTTTGTAAGAATCCAAAATTTTCACCCTTGCTAGTTTTTCTTAACAAACGACAAACTCAAAATCTTCTATAATCAATATATCAAAGTTAAATTATGTTTAAGTTCGGTTTAAATAGTTGTGAAATGGCTAGCGAATCAAATGATTTAGAAAAACTATATTATATGAGATACAACATCATACATCAATCGATCCGTTTTGTTACAAGTAGAGGAAACCAAAATGGGTTCTCTCTAATAAATTTATTACAGAATCGAACTTAGCAGATGAAAAATAGGGTTCACTGCACCAGATCATTACCCACTTCCCCTAATCTCCTCCTCTTAAATCACCTTGACATGTAATAGTAATTAAAAATCACTGCTTGTTGTTCAAGAGAGCTGCTCTAAGCTCAGCCGGGTCAATCTCGTTGGAACCGGTTTCGGGTCTGTAATAACCGGTTTTGGGATCAGGAACCCAAGAAATCTTCTTGGTCGATTCCTCCACTCCCTTCTTCTTCATCACAGCCGAAGCAACAGCTCCACTTCTTCCACCGCTCCCTTGCACCGCCGCTGCCGCATAACCACGTCTGTTTTAAACAAAAAAAGAAACGGCACCGTTTAGAAAAACAGAGCATAAATACAAAACAAAACAGAGCATAACTACCAAAAAAACAGAACGTCAAGAAACTTACCGGAAGATAGCATTGGAGAGTTCGTGAGAGACGAAAGCAGATACGATCTTAACGTTAGATAGAGAACGAGCCATTTTTTTTGTAGTAATATGGTTTCTTGAAAGAGAGAAAAAAAAAAACAGACAATATAAAGATCGAAACTTTTTTTTTTTTTTGCTTCTTTTTATCGCCGCCGCAGAAGAAGAGTTCTCTTTATTTTATCCGAGGCAGCGAGAATGAAGAAACTTTGGTTTCGTCTGTGTTCTCTCTCTCTCTCTCAAGGTTTGATAGAATGGCTTGAAGAGATGAGAAGAGAGGAAGAGGAGAGGAAGGTTTATATAGTAGTAGTGAAGGGAAGAGAGAGGGAAGTGACTCCGAAATTGTTGTCTTCTGACTTTACCATAAACGACTGCGTCAATTCTGGCCTTTGAGTCTTTGTTGACCCATAATTAGCTTTTGCTTTTTTATGTTTATTTAGTCAAAATTAGATTAGGCAAAGTGAGATTAAATCTTCAAATAGGTTTCAAAATGTGTGACTAATAATGAACTTTAACATAGTATGTTTTACACTTTAAAAAAAAAAAAAAATTTCTTTATATAGAAAATGAAAATTTTCGGATTTTTAGGTTTATTATATTTTTTTTTTGTTGTTAAAGTATATATTTAATTTTTTATATGACGAACAAAGAATCTGATTTCACTTGAAAATTGTAAAACTAAAGTTTAGTTAAAAGAAAAAAGAAGAACAGAAAACGATTATATACGTATATTTATATTTTAAAATAACACTTAAGTAAAATGAATATATTATACGAACGGTTTTAATGATTGAGGGCTAATCAACATGTAGACGTGTAAATTAGGCAAAGTGAGGTTTGAATAGATTATGAATTGTGTGTTTAGCATGTCAAGATGCCGTTGGTTAAAGTTCCTATACTTAGAAGAAGTATCATTAGATTAATGTTGAGTGGAACAGCCCCATTAAAATATGTAACTGTCGTATTATTTAATAACAATATGAATAAATACGTGTAATGTATGATATTTTCGAGGCGGTGGAGTTACTCTTCTTGATTGGTTGGTTCTCCTCGACGACCACTTGCAAGTTCTTCTCTGATGCGTGGTTTCGCGTTCGCCCCCAGCTTCTTGGCATCACACGACACACAGAGCATCTTGTTTCTTTTTTTCCTTGGTATAATTAATGGTTTCGCATCTTAGCTTGCATTTCTTTCCTGTTCCCATTTCTCGAGATGCTAGCTATGACTTTATAACGTTACTATCATTAAATACATAAAAACCAAAGTATGAATTACGTACATATAGATTACAAAATGATCATACCTAACTAAATTAATCAATCTATGGTAGTATAATGGTTTAAAGATTTATTTTGGGGTGAAAGAACCAAGGTTGCAATCATTCTACTGTGTGATAATTTTAACAATAGTTGATCCTTACAAAAGACTACGATAAGAATATCCAATCTTTTAGTACATGTCTTGGAGATTAATTTGGATAATTAGTCCGGAATTTCTAGTTACAAAAACCTAGATGACCGATCATAATTAAGAAACAATTTTTTTTCTTATCATTGACAATAGCTTGTAATGTCTCTTAGCTTTTAGTTTCATTTTGTTTTTCCTGTGCGCTGTTCTTTGTAATATCTTCTACTTATACATATTATCATGTAATGCCAAAAAGATACTACTATATAGTATGAGGAGGCTATGAGCAAAGAATAATTTAAAGCTTTAGGGTAAGGACAGGCTGTAATGTTAGGCGGTTGGTATATGAACTGAGAACATGTCGTTTGGTTCGGTCCATCTATACACCACCAGGAAAACATTCGTGATGTCTTTTGCATGTTCTCTACCTTTTTGTTTTTTTTTGGGTCAAAATCTCAAAACTCTTCTTACCAGAAAGTTACTTGTCATGTGAATTTTGAATATGAAAAGATATTAGTATATATTTTACGGTTTCGTATATATGACATTAAAATAATCGTTATCAAGTAACCAATTAAAAAAAAAACTGAACTCAAACCATCCAAATTTCCTAGAGTTTTGCATTTTGTAAATAAAAATATTTGACACTGGAAAAATAAACGGGCCAATAAATTAGTGAAAAAACAAATCGGTGATACCACTCAATCCGACGCTATGCTTAATGGGCCTGTTATCTTCATCGATATCTGTAGTTGCTTTGATAAACTTGTTACATAATCGATAGTTCGATACCATTAAAGCAGGAGTATGCTTTTTTTTTTTTTTTTTTTTTTTAAAAAANCAGGAGTATTCATGTAATAATTTTTAGTAATCATAATTATTAATATATTAGTATATCATGAAATTAAAATTTTCTAACCATTTAAATTAAGTCAGAATCCGCGCGGGTCATTTAATACCTGATTAGTTATCCGATTTTCTCTTCAAATATATTTATTATGTATTAAATTAATCATAATTTTACCTAAATTAATTAAGGAAAACAAATACATCATATTTTAATAAGAAAATTTTTAAAATACATAATAAATCATATCTAAACTTCTTATTCTTTATAAATATTTTAGGAAAAAAACGAAAAAACAAGCAAAGGAGATTACAATTAATATATGTGCATATCTTTTCTCACAGTTTTAGGAAATAAATTATATATAAAAAATATGAGAAATACACAAAATTTAATTATGTTCTTACCAAAATTTTTAGAAAATAAAAATTGTCTAATAGTTAATTATTTAAAAGATAACAGTTATGGGACATAAACAATTTTTATGGGTAAAGATGCGATGAAACAGGATGGGACATGACAAAACAGGATGGGACGAGATGTCTTTGCCATTCTAAAATAGTTATGTGTAGATTATATATGTGCAATAATCCAAACTAAAACCAAATTAAAATATTATATTTGGATTTAACAACTTTAAGCATACCGCTATCATTTAGAAACTACAAAATGATCATTGTATATCTGTTACCGTGCAAAGGATTAACAATGTCTAAATAACGTACTTATCTAAATATGTTGTAATATTTACAATGTAATTAAACCAAATATGCTACTCAACATTATTTAAATTTTCAAAATTATAAAAATCACATAAACCAAAATATTTTATATATTTAAAATATACATAAATTAATTACAACATGTGTTATCCCTTGATGTAACACCTAGTAATGTTTGTAAATCTGATTTACCTCTCTAATAAAAAATATTGTGATCATTATTCATCAGTCAACCCTAGTACAATAATAGGTTGAGGATATATAATTTGTATACACGTTGTCATTGGAAAATGATTAGTGGCGAACCATTAATTAGTGCCAAAAACTATACTAGTATTAATTTGTGTCCGGTTTAGCACATTTCAGATTATTTTCAAAATGTTTCTTAAACTATACATTAGACCCACGTAAAATAATTCAACTATTATTTTCGTAACTAAGTTCATTTTTAATGGTTATCTTTAGGAAAATACAGTAAAACCTCTATAAATTAATAATATTGGGACTAAGACATTTTATTAATTTATAGTGATATTAATTTATCTATAAATTAATAATTATTAATTTACACTATAAGATAATAATAATTAATTTATAGATATATTTTTAATTGTTTAAATTTTTAAAAATTATGAATTGAGACAATTTTAGCAAAATAAGATAATATTTCAATGTTGTAAATTTTATGGTTTATGAATTGAACTTGTAATATTTAGAAAATATTATTGACAATTAATAACAAATACTATAGACAAATTGACTTATACACATGACATACATAAATTCAAATTTAAGAATAGTATCAATTTTCCTATTTTAATAGTCTTTCAAATTATTAAATTGTAAATGATGCATATATATAAAAATTGAAAACTTTAAAATTTAACTATTTTTATGACATGTTAGATATAGTTATAGTTTGAAAATACAATATTACAACTGTTTATATAGAAATGAGCTTTAGGAGAAATATACATTATTATATCACTATATATATATATGTAAATTTTACATGATTATTAATTTATGATATTATTGGGACCATATTTTACATGGGGATTTCAAAAAAATTATTATCTTATTAGCTTATCAAATTTTGTTAATTTTTATACTGGCCGGACTTGGAACCAGCAAAATTTATTAATTTATAGTGTTTATTAATTTATAGAGTATTAATTTATAGAAGTTTTAGTGTAGTACTATTAGATGGTAGAAAATAAATTTGGGATTAAATTAATTTATTTTAAAAGTTCAAGAGCGGATTTAAGAATTCAATCCTAAAGTTTGGGGCCTTTTCAATATTCAAAAAATAATATTGGGCAAAATCCGCAAAATTAACGAGAACTTTTTTTCAATTTTTAAAAATTAAATTTTGAAAAAGCCATAAAGCTTTCAAGGGAAGCCATTGATGCCTGGGGAAGAAGAAGAAGAAGAAGACTCTTCAAAATGCTCGCGCGAACTCTCTTCTGAAGAAGACCATAGAAGCATTTTTTCTTCCTCAGTCTCATTCCCTTTTCTTCGAACTAATACTCGAAGACGACGATGGCGAGTAAGCTCAAAGTCGACGAACTCCGTTCAAAACTCGCCGAGCGTGGACTCAGTACTACCGGAGTCAAAGCCGTTCTGGTATGTATCCCTCTCTCTGAATCGATTTTGTATTGAACTCTTCTTCTCTGGTTCGTTAATATTTCGAATTTGATTTTGGGTGTTTGTTTCGTCGTGTTTGTAGGTAGAGAGGCTTGAAGAGGCTATCGCAGAAGACACTAAGAAGGAAGAATCGAAGAGCAAAAGGAAAAGAAACAGAGACTCTTCTTCGGATGAGACTGATGAATCGAACAAATTGATTGCAATGAGCCAATTTCGTGGGATGATTGTGAAGGAGTTGCGTGATGAAGCTAATAAGAGAGGCTTAGATACAACGGGAACCAAAAAAGAACTTCTTGAGAGGCTCTGCAATGACGCTAACAACGATTCCAATGCACCAGTCAATTCTGGTAATGTGAATTCGTTTATTTGGTATGGTATGGTTTGTATGGAAATGTTCTTATTGTGTTTTGTATTAAAGGGATAGATGAAGAAGCTGAAGATGACAACAATGGGTTTGAAGAGGATAAGAAGGAAGAGAAAATTGTAACTGCGACGAAGAAGGGTGCAGCTGTGTTGGATCAATGGATTCCTGATCAGATAAAGAACCAGTACCATGTTCTACAAAGGGTAAGGATTTGTGAATTTAATCTTTGAGTTTTGTATCTTATTGTGTTCATGAATGTGGGTTAGAAACTGGGGTGTTTGTTGAATGTTGTAGGGTGATGATGTTTATGATGCTATCTTAAATCAGACAAATGTCAGGGATAACAATAACAAGTTCTTTGTCCTACAAGTCTTAGGTCAGTCTTCCAAGACCTTAAAAAGTTAATTTTTCCTTGTTAGCTTCTGTTTTTGCTACTTTCCAAGATTAATAAGACAATAGTTGTCTTGTATGAGTATCAGAATATCTATTGAAGCAGTTACAGCATTTGATGACTCTTTGTCATTTTTCATGCTTCTCTCTTCTTCATTGTGCATTTGTGCAGAGTCGGATACAAAAAAGACATACATGGTTTACTTCAGATGGGGAAGAGTTGGTGTGAAAGGACAAAGTAAGTTAGATGGGCCTTATGACTCGTGGGATCGTGCTATTGAAATATTTACCAATAAGTTCTGTGACAAGACAAAGAATTATTGGTCTGATAGAAAGGAATTTATTCCTCATCCCAAGTCCTATACATGGCTCGAAATGGATTATGGAAAAGAGGAAAATGATTCACCGGTGAGTGTTTTGGAGTCCTTTCTTAAAATTTGTTGTGTGGTATGATCCAAAGGATCAGCTGCAATGAGGTTTTGAGTGCATATCTACTTTTTTTGTTTTTCAAATCGAACTAACTGTTTTTTCCCCTGTTTAATTGCAATTGTAATTTTTCGCATTGTTCAAATGTGCACTTACTCTTAGTTCACAATTCCTTTTACTCAGGTCAATGATATTCCCAGTTCATCTTCCGAAGTTAAACCTGAAAATTCAAAACTAGATACTCGGGTTGCCAAGTTCATTTCTCTTATATGTAACGTCAGCATGATGGCAGAGCACATGATGGAGATAGGTTCGTTAGTCTTACTTTTATCACTTCATATAAATGAGAGTATTCATTGGCAAAATGAGCAGTGGTTGAGATTCCTTTGCTTTTATGTCTGATACACTATATCTTTGTTCTGGTCTCCCTTTATCTGAGTTTGTACGTCCTACCTTTTATCCTGTCTTTTTGTTTGTCTGTCACAATCCTCTTACATATTTTCAAAATTTGTAATTGAAGGATATAACGCTAACAAATTGCCACTTGGCAAAATAAGCAAGTCCACAATTTTAAAGGTAAAAATAGCATCTGTTTGGTCTCATTTCTGTAAGTTATAGCTTGTTGTGATATCACATAATAGCTTCTCTTTGATCTATCTAGGGTTATGAAGTGTTGAAGAGAATCTCGGAGGTGATTGACCGGTTTGATAGAAAGAGGCTTGAGGAACTGAGTGGGTAGGCATTTTGTTAATTGCTAGACTATGTTTTGCTTTTAGTTGATTACATAACTGTTTCGCACAAAAGAATTTAGATTTCAGCTAGTCTAACTTTGTGTCATTGTTGATGCAGAGAGTTCTATACTGTGATACCACATGATTTTGGTTTTAAGAAAATGAGTAAGTACATATGCATTTTTACATCTGTGCTAAAGTTTAAGATTATATTATAACGGAACATTCACTAACGTCTAAAATTCTGAGCTGTAACAGGTCAGTTTGTTATCGACACTCCTCAAAAGTTGAAACAGAAAATAGAAATGGTAATTCTTTCTACTGTCCTACTTGACTAGTTTTGGTCTTCAGGAAATTAATGGTTGGGTGCTATATGTTTTGTGTTGTATGTAATATATCACTTTATAATGTAAGGTTGAAGCATTAGGTGAAATTGAACTCGCGACAAAATTGTTGTCAGTCGATCGGGGATTGCAGGTAAGTCATCAGTCAGTCTATATGAAATAGACTCTGTGGTATAGTTCCCTAATGATATGACAGAAATTTTTTGCAATGACTATAGGATGATCCTTTATATTATCACTACCAGCAACTTAATTGTGGTTTGACGCCAGTAGGAGCAGATTCAGAGGAGTTCTCTATGGTAATTTTTTGTTTTGTGAACTTTGAATGATCATCTTTGATACTTGAGTATTACAACTTGTCTGTGTTTTAAACCTTTTGCTGTCTACTCCTTAAAACTTAAAATCAGGTTGCCAGTTACATGGAGAACACTCATGCAAAAACGCATTCGGGATACACAGTTGAGATTGCTCAACTATGTAAAGCTTCAAGAGGTGTTGAAGCTGACAGATTCCAACAGGTATGTTATGGTATTTCAAGCTTGTCATCAGTACTATACATATTATTCTGATTTTTCATTTGGGCACTCTGAGACTTTATTTTTTCTTGGTAGTTTTCAAGTTCGAAGAACAGGATGCTACTCTGGCATGGGTCACGTCTCACTAACTGGGCCGGTATTTTATCTCAAGGTAACAAGTTTCTCTGTTTCTTTTCTGTCTCTTACTGTCCCCTTTTTTTCCTTCGTTGTTGAGGGATTTTCAATGGCATACTAAATATAATAACTTCTATGAGGCACCAAACAGGTCTCCGGATAGCTCCTCCTGAAGCGCCTGTAACTGGTTACATGTTTGGAAAAGGGGTTTACTTTGCTGATATGTTCTCGAAGAGCGCAAACTATTGCTATGCTAACCACGGATCTAATGACGGCGTTCTGCTCCTCTGTGAGGTATACTCTCTTCTTCTCTTATTGCTCATTTCACACGGAAATCAACAAACTCCTATTTATCAACAGGACCTCTTTATCGCATTCAACATAACTCCCTTTCTGTTTCGTAATGATATAAACTTCTCTAGGTTGCTTTGGGAGACATGAATGAACTCCTATATTCAGATTATAACGCGGACAATTTACCCCCGGGGAAGCTAAGGTATGGTTCATATTTCACACAAGTTCCTTATAAAACGCTATGAATTATGGGTTAACGGTTTATGCACTGTACATATAAACACTGATTTGTAACTGAGTGATGGTTACAGCACAAAAGGTGTGGGGAAAACAGCACCAGACCCATCAGAGGCACAAACACTAGAAGACGGTGTTGTTGTTCCACTAGGCAAACCAGTGGAAAGTTCGTCCTCCAAGGTTTTTTTATTGGTTTCCCTTCAACACATTCACAAAATCTTAGTAAAACTCTCCCAAATTGAAAGTCAACTTTGATTTTTATTAACTTTTTTTTTGCAGGGGATGTTGTTGTACAACGAATATATAGTCTACAATGTGGAACAAATCAAGATGCGTTATGTGATTCAAGTCAAATTCAACTACAAGCACTAAAACTTTTTATGTATAAAGCTTTTGAACATCATCAAACTAATGATCAAAATCCCAACAATTTTATCTGTTAACAAAGTATTCGAGTAGCTTTTGTAATTTGGCTTGGGATTTTGTCACCTAATGATTTGAAAGTTTTATTCCACTGCTTTTCAAACTCCCCTAATCAAAATTTGCACCTAAGTTCTAAGGTTTTTGAAGAGACAAAAAACGGTTTAACCGTACATTGGTCCGCAAAACCGTAAATCATGTCTAATTTTATCCGGTTTAATTGGTACAAAATTAAGACACTCTGAAACTAGATTTTTATTAGTATTTAAAGGGCAAAGAGAAGCCCTACGAAAAATTCTCAAACCGGAGCTTGTCCAGAAAAAAAGAAACAGAGGCAGCCATGGGAGAGAAGAGGAGATCTACTTCGAAAACCCTAGGCAAGAACAAAAGGAGGAAAGGTCCTCATTTGCCTAACTCTATACTGAAGACTATCGCCAATGAGAAACGTCCTTTGAACTCTGACGAAGAAGACGACGAGATTGATTCCGATGATGCAATCGTCGATTTGTATGAGTACGAAGAAGGTGTCCCTGAGGAAGAGTCTCGGAAAAACAATCGCTACGACCCCGTCGTTAACTACAACTACGAGCTTCCTGAAGATTTCGAGGTTTCTTTCTTTCTCTTACGCCGCCACTGTATAAAATTGCAAGTTATTAACTTTAGTGATAACACAATAAGAGTTTCCTTTAGGGTTTAGGAGTTTGGTTTTTGGTCAATTAGGGTTTTTGGTATAAAGGAATTTGCTATAACCGTTGGTGAGTTGAAATTGAGAGTTAAAAATGTTTCAATTGATTGATTTTGGTAGTGGGAGTACTACTTAAGACCTTGGTAATATGTATGTCATACTGATAAATTGTCTATATCTCGATATAGGATGAAAATGTGGAGTCAGATGATGATGACGAAGGTGGGAACAGTGACAATGAGGAAGGTGAAGGTGATGATGTTGTTAGACACACACGGATGTTGCAAGCTGTCACTGGAATGCCAAGTGCAGCCTTTGATGGTAAAGACTGAGACTTTCTTCACATAGTTTCGCTTTTATCTTCTCTTCATTGTATTTGTAAGCTGTGTATGTAATAATGACCTATGATGTTAATCAGGAGAGAGTAAGAGAAAACCTGTACTCTTCACTGAAGCGTATCCAGAGTCTGAGTTTAATCCAACCCGTGATGTTCTGGAGGGCAAAGGTCTCCTCACAATTGACGAATTAATGGCGCCTATTGAAGGAAAACCTGGGTTTAACGAACTAGAGAAGAGGATCTCACGGATGCAGAAAGATGCTCAAGCTGTTGTTCATGCTCCTCTGCCAAAGCCAGAACGAGAAAGACTGGAACGCAAAGCTGTGAAAGGACTTGTTGACAAGGAGTTTAATAAGTGGGTGCATATGGTTAAGAGGAATAGGGAGGCACCAACTGTTTATTTCAACCAAAATGTCAGTTTGGGGTACTCTACAGTTGGCGCAATAGCATCAGAATTTCAACCCAGGACTGACTTTGAGAAGAAAATGGCTTCTGTGCTCAATGATAACGAGCTTGGGGAGGCTCACGATGAAGATGGCGCTAAGCTTCTTGAATTGAACGAGGCAAGTTCCTCTGATCTAGTTCTTTCCTGCACGCATCTTATTTGACTTATAAAATAATCTGGCATGTCACGTCATTGAAGATCGTTTATCTGATGTAACTGTTTGGATTACACTTTTGATTGGCAGGTGTCAGTTGAAGACCAAATCAAGTACCGTGACCACATTGCCAAGATGCGGAGCCTGCTCTTCCGCCATGAGCTCAAAAGTAAACGTATCAAGAAGATTAAGTCTAAAACTTATCATCGCCTGAAAGGCAAAGACCTGAAGAAATCAGCAATGGGAGCACTAATGGACCCTGAAATGGCTAAAGAAGAGGCTATGAAGCAGGAGGCTAGACGAGTAGAGGTGACTCTAAAATTTCTTCTACCTGCACTAAATTTCTCTTCAAGACACTGTCAAGTAGTAAGTTGTCTTGTTTGTTTGTGCTTATGCAGGAACGGATGACGTTGAAGCACAAAAACACAGGAAAATGGGCCAAACGCATGATAAGCCGTGGACTGAATGTGAAATACGATGGAACTCGGGCAGCTATATCTGAACAACTTCAGATTAATGCTACTTTGTCCAGAAAGATGAACTCCACGAACGATGGAAGTAGCAGTGATGAGAGCGACGATGAGGAAGAGTTAAATGATGGTTCAGACCAGGATACTCCTTCTAAATTGATAGCAAAGGCCAGAGAGAAGACACTGAAAACTGTAGAAGATGATGAAGTACCCAATTCTGGTCTTCTTTCATTACCTTTCATGGTAATTCTTGATTTGCTTTCTCAAAACAATTTTGATTGTTTTACTCTGGTTTTTCGTCATTCGTTAGACTCAGTCTAGTGTTTTTGGCTTTGATTAGGCTCGTGCTATGAAAAAGAAAAACGAGGAAGCTATTGAAGGAGGTAAACGTGCACTTGAGGAGTATGAAGAGTGGGAGAATTCTGGTGGAGAAGAAAATCCTAAAAAGACTGCTGTTGTTAGTGGCAGAAGAGTATTTGGTGCCACCGCTAAGGTCGAAGCTCCAAAAGAGTCTAGAAAGGACTCGGACAATTTTTATGATAACAGTGATAGTGACAATGATACGGAAGGCATAGAAAATAATGACCTAGGTGCTGTTAGAGATACTGCTTCACCTGCTAGAAACACTGGAGCCATAACAGAGACTGAGGTACCACTGGTTTTCTTGTTCGGTTAGTCACAATGGTTCTCTCTTTCTCCCTTTCAAATCCCTGATAACAATTGTTTTGTTTAACTTTTTTTTTGTAGAAGTTTGATGATGATGTTGAAAATCCAGCTTCTAAGACAACATTTGATGTTGCTTTGTTTGCGTCAGGCTCTTGGAAGAAGGTTTGCTTTGACAATTTTCAAATCAGACTTCCTTTCCGTTTATGTTATCTTTTAACTTCTTTTTCTATGTTGTACAGATGAAAGGCTGCCAAAATGCAGAAACCAAAAAAAAACTAAAGAAGCATGTACCATATTCAAAGGGCCAAGATAAGAAGGTTTCATTCTTAAAACTAAACCAAACCTTCTGTTTATCCTTTTCTTCTCCTCACTTGGTGTTCATTTTTTTCGATTCTTTAAAATTATTAAAGGAATCTAGAGATGACGAAAGTGAAGATTCCGAGAGTGAAGCAGAGGAAATGGTTGATGGGATTTTGACATCAGCTTCAAAGGAAACCTATGAAATTCCTTCTCAAGCAGAGCTTATACAACGTGCTTTTGCTGGTGATGACGTAGTAGATGAATTCGAGAAGGAGAAGCAAGAGGTTCTAAATCAGGAAGTTCCTGAACCGGAGAAACCGGTTCTAGTTCCTGGTTGGGGACAATGGACCAATATCCAAAAGAAGAGAGGTTTACCTTCATGGATGGTTAGGGAACATGAAGATGCAAAGAAAAAGAGAACGCTAGATCTCAAAACAAGGAAAGACGCTCGTCTCAGACATGTTATCATATCAGAAAAAGTAGATAAAAAGGTCAGTGTCTCTCGCTTGATATCCCAATTCTTCTGTTCGTAATAATCCCTTCATGTGCTAACATTATCTGTTTTTTGACAGGTTGAGAAACTTCATACAACGACTCTACCTTTCCCATATACATCTAAGGAGGTTTTCGAACACAGCATGCGCATGCCTATAGGACCCGAGTTTAATCCTGCAACTATTGTTGGATCTCTAAACCGACCTGAGGTTCCTTTTCATTTCTCTGTTAAACTTACTATTTCTTTGTTAAACTCAATATGTTCCATTTATTTTGACCTTGTGGGGAATAAATGTGTGTAGGTTGTGAAGAGAGCTGGTGTGATAATTAAACCGCTCAAATTCGAGGAAGCGAATCCAAACGAGAAGGTAGATGATGAACACCCTCGAAGCAATCAGAAACAAAACCCCAAGAAGGGTGGTAAAACCGGTAAAGGTCAAAGCAAAGGCAAGTCCAAGCAAAAGACAAAAGCTTAGCTCCAATATTTTAGTATTCTCAAACTTGTTTACACACAAATTTTGATCCAAAAAGTTTTGCTTTGTAATTTGTCTTATTTATAAAAGATACATTTTGTTTCGCTTCATCAAAGCTCGTCAAATCCTTGTTCATCTCCGTCTTCTTCCACTCTTTGAAATTCTTGTCTCCATGTCTCCATCTGCAAGACTTTAACAATCAGCTGAGATGATTAAGTATATAAGGGAGAGACCTCACGCGATATTACCTGATCATCTGAAAACTTGAGCTGTTGGGCGATAAATAGGACCGAGTCATGGTTTGCTGGTGACTGTAAAACAACGCCTAAACTCGCAGCAATCTCTTCATACTTAACAATTTTCACCCGGAAACCATTGCTCATGAACAGTTTCTCCATCCACTTTGTCAAATCCGGCTGCAGTCAACACCGCATAAGGAATCAAAACAAAAGATTGATACTTTAAGGTAGAAGTCCAAAGATGGTTAAGAGATGAAAGTGACCTGGAGTGTGATATTTGTAGGAAATTCTCCTATTAGGTAGCATTCATTCATGGCCAAGCTACTAATGGCTGATAGAATAGCTTCAAAACCTGATTGTGACTCAAGAGGTAAACCCTGTTATGAATAGAATCAATCATGTCAAGTTGTCAACATATAACATTCATGTCAACTGCATGGAAAAGGGGAGATTTGACAAATAACACATATCACCTGCATTGCCCATATACTCGGCCGATTCCCACTAAAACCTTTTGAGCGTAACTGTTGCTCTGTGTCCCCTGATTCCACGGGTATATGAAAGAATAAGCAACTTTTAGGGATCCTAGCTCCCACACCTGAATCAATAAGAGGAAACAATATCAAACCATGAAATGAAGTATGACTAAAAAAGCTAACAACACATGTATTCTTGTAGTAACCAACCAAAATATCTCTGACAAACAAAATGGACGCTTCAAAGCAAAGGAAAGGCACAAACCTTGAAGCTTATCAGATGCAATTTCAAAAACTTTTTCTGGTGATACATCAAAGATCATAGTCGAAGTTGGCCAGTTAAGCCTATAAGGTCGAGTATCCATACCATCTGTGAACAAGACAACCTACAAAGATGTGATTTACATTGTACGATTCTAAAGAGACAAAAAGAAGGAAGTAAAGTAACCTGCTTTAGCCCATCAATGCGTTTAGCTATTTCTAACAACTTGTCATCGATAAACTTTGTTGCAAGACAGTAATGTTGTTCTTCATGGATGTCCAATTCCTTCTTTATATAAGGAGGTAAGAAGCAAGCGGCATAAGGGTCGATGAAGAGAGGCTCTGCGTGTAGAAATTATAAAGCTTTTAGTCAAAATTTCTTAGAGAAACTATTTGATCAAAGCTACGTATTCGACGAAATGCCTAAGAGAAGGTCAAGATACAAAATTTAGCTCTTTGTGGGAGAATCCTATAGAAAATGAAATTGAACTCTATTAGTAGAAACTATAAAGAGAGAGAGATGGCTGGCCTGTTCGATTTGTTTCTCGCAGACGAAGAGAAGCTGAATCTAGAGCTGATTGAATCAAAGGGTCGTTCTCTTCTCTGCGCTCTGCTCTCACCGAACGAACGGCGGAAATCCGATTCCGACAGCGACGGAGTGCGGTGGCCGGAAAGTGTAGAGGAGAAGGAACACATAGACTCTGCATCCGTAACAATGTCGCTGAGTGCTGACTTTGGGATGAAGAAGAAAGAGGCTAAACACCTCTGATTGACCCAGAGGGTTCAAATAGATTATTTTGTCAGCAAACCATTTCATAAAAAAACTAGTGGTTAAAATTTCTCGTTTTAATCGAACAATGTCATTTTAACCACCTTTATTTACTTGGAATGCAACATAGTTAAAACTAAAAAGTAAAGTGGTCTTTTACGTCCATAAAATATCAATAATTTCACGTCAACGTAGGACATTGAAACATATCATCAACTAGCCCTCTTCTGGCTATATATTGTGTAATGTACATACAAACGTTATGATATTCAAATATCACCTCCCTCCGGAGAGTATAGAATCAGCAATCGAAGTTCCACCGATAAACGTGGCTAACTCACCAAGTCCGTGGTTGATTCCCAACGTCATCCCACCCCCACAAAAGTCAGACGGCGAAAAATCTGGTAACATTGCATCTCCTTTTAGATAATGTAACACTTCTCTCATTGTTGGTCTAACTTGTGGATTGGGGTGAGCGCATAACAAACCTAGCTTCAAAACCATTTCGATCTCTCTCTTGTCATACTCGGACCCTAGTTTTGGATCCTTAGCATCCATGATGTTTTCCTCTGTCCAAAACCCAAGTACCCAATCCACGAGCAAGACCCTCTCACCGTTCTCTTTCTGGTCGATAGGACGTCTACCGCATGCTACTTCTAGTAGGAGCACCCCGAAGGCAAAAACATCAGTAGCTGTTGTGGCCCGTCCTGTTCTGATGTAATCAGGGGCTAGGTATCCCCATGTTCCAGCGACATGGGTGGTTTGAGGATCCAACCCGTGACCGCACAATCGAGCTAAACCGAAATCCCCGAGTCTCCCATTGTGCTCGGCGTCTAACAAGACATTGCTGGCTTTGACGTCACGGTGAATAACCACTTGTTCCCATTCCTCGTGGAGGAAGAATAAGGCAGAGGCCACACCTTTAATGGCTTTAAACCTCTGTTTCCAGTCGATTGTTACCTCCGGACTATTGTACAAATACTTGTCTAAGCTTCCATTGGGCATGTAATCGTACACCAGAAGAAGCTCGTCTCTCCGGCGGCAATATCCCAAGAGAGGAACTAAGTTCCGGTGGCTCATCCTACCAATACTCACAATCTCAGCAACAAACTCCTTCAACCCTTGTTGGGATTCGTTCGAGACTCTTTTTACAGCGATCGCCCTTTTTGTTGTCCGCATGAAACCTTTGTAAACCTTACCAAACCCGCCCGATCCAAGAAGGGGCTTCTCCTTGAACCCTTTGGTGGCATAGTACAAGTCCTTGAAACTTAATCGGTTTTTCCCAAATTCTTTTTCCCAATCTTCAAGCTCCTCTGCAAACTTTATCCTCCTCCTCACAATGAAGCGCCCCAGAAAGACTAGCGATATAATAAACAACACGGGAATCACCAAGAGGGAAATCAACGGCATCCAGTTCTTGTAGAACTTGTATATTCTCGTAGGCCCCACCCACGGCAACTTCGGGAGTTTCGATAAGGCCAATGGCGGAGCTTCACCCTTCAACCTGAAACTCCACCCGAAAACATAATGTTCCGACAGAATACTACCGGTCGACGAGGAGAAACCTACGTACATATCTTGCAGAAGAACCGAAGTTAGATCTCTGACAATAGAAACAAGCGGTTTTCTAGGTTTAACCTGCCTGAAGGGAGCCATCGTCACATTGATTCGGTTGGTATATCCATCGTAATCGACCCAAACTTGCATCCGTTTACGACCGTTCAAAGTCAGATTCTTAAACTGACCTTTCGTGTCCCAGTACCCAGCCGGTGAACTTTCCACTGACGTCAAGCTATTGATATTGATTCCGACATGGTTGTCGTCCGTATCATTGAACTGAGTACTCCGAATAGTGTCTAATTCGACAGCGAATACATGATTAGAATCATTACCGTTGTTGCCGATGTTGAAGAGACCGAGGTACTTGCTGGGACTGCCGAAAGGGAGGCTGGAGTTAGGAGCGACGACAAAGGCCAAGCCGTGGCCGCTTAATATATTGATCTCTGGATTGATAGCGAAGACAAAGGTTGTCGAGAAGGACGAAGCAGTGCCGTTTGGAGAATCTTTGAACCGGATTGGTTTCGTATAGAAGGCGTGACCAGTACCCTGGATATTTGCGTTGGCTAGCACCAAGAGACCGTTTGATGTGACTGAGGCAGTTCCTTGGGTGGATATATTATTATTATATCTAAAAGTATAATAATACTCGGAAACGAATCCATTGTAAATGAAGTCGAGAGTTTGGGAAGAGGACATTAGGGATTGAGAAAGTAGGCTGAAGAAGAAAATGGTGAAGAGCTTCATGAACATGGCTCACTATTACTACCTTTTTTGTTTATTGTCTCTGGTTCAGAGATATTTTGATTTTATAAGACATACAATAGTAATATATAGTGTGAAGAGAATGTCTAAAAGTCGTCGACGAAATGAAAAAAAAAAAACAAAAAACACAGTAAAATATACGGTGTCGAGAGAAAGTAGAAAAATCGTATTTTCTTTCTGGTCAATGGAAAAGTCGTCACATTAAGTTTCATAGAACCTCATGATAATAACGCTGGATCTCCTTCCACGTTTCATTTTGTCACCGATAATTCATAATAGCAATGGATGATAAAATCGAGTCCCTTGTCGTTAATTTTTTTTTTTAATAACTAAGAATTTGTATACGCCACTCATGTTTCAGAGCAGAATTATATGATCTCGTCTAAAACGCCACTCAAAGCAGCAACTTCTAAGTTTTTGCCAAAAATCTTTACCTGATCTATTTGGCTCTTGGTGGTTGTCCTTGTCGCTAATTCGACAATATCTTTTTCGTATTTAATTGATGTTCTATATAAAAAAACTTCTCACTTGAATTTTGAGCAAACAAGGTTTTTTTTAGTAATTTAGATTAGGTTTTAATTGGATCTTTTTTATAAAAAATTGAACACTTATGTAGACATATTCAAATAAAAAATGTAAGATCAGTTTGGAAATACACAATTTGATTTTGTATGGTAAATAATAAATCGCAGAAATGTATCACACAACGATGCGTAAAAGTAGCTGAGGAGGTAAGAAGCAAGGCGCGTACGTAAATGATCCTACAGTCACAAACTGACGAAATGCCCAAGGGAAAATCAAGACCGACAAATCAGAATTTCTGACGTGCTAGGAAAGTCTTCAAGAAATTGAAAAATCAACTATATGAGTAGAAGAGGAGATATTAGAGAGAAAGATTGCCCCTAGTCGATTGATTTCTAGCATATGAGAGATGCTTGTTGGGATGCAAACCAACGTTCATATCGGAATACTAGAAAAAATATTTTTAATATATAAGTTAGAATCAGCCCTGTATGAGATTTTTTGAGAAAGAGTCAAATAAGAAATCCGTGAGTACTTTACCACCTGTACCCCAAGCGGACAATATCATACTAATAGAGACTTGATGAAGGCTTAGAAAATCTAACAATTGGTATCCGAGTCCATGTTGAAATAAGTGAACCTAGGAAATAGGCCTCAATGTGACTCGATAAGAAGGTATCTCGAGAATACCTCGCGAATAAGGAGTACTGAGTCAATGGTAGCCAATGGTGACAAGATTGCACTGAGGGGGAGACCTAAGATTCACGGTCCTTGGTTTGAGGAAAAGTATTGTTGAGATGTAAACCAATGTTCCATATCGGAAGATTAGAAAAAAAGTTTATAATATATATACGTCAAGTCCAACCAATTAATTAGTATGAACCCTTTTGAAAAAGAGTCCAAAAAAATTCATGAGAGCTTTGCCACTTAGACTCAAAATAGACAATATTATACTAATAGAAACTTGACTTTAGATTAGAAAGCCCAACAAAGATTGAATCAAAGCAATGGTGGACGAGAAATATTTTTTACCGTACCCGGTCAAACATAAGTAAAAACATAGTTCAACATAAATATAAAACACTCTACAAAATTGAAAACAAAATACCTGCTACAAAACATCTTTCAATCCTTCATGTCTTGAAATATTTTCATCACAATTTTATTTGTATAGTTTTGAACACATCTTTCATAATAAAACAAACTAAACAATCATATAGTAATCGATCTCTAATCCAATTTCATCGATGTAATTTACAATTTTCATGGCTTAAAAACACCTCTCAAGAGTTGTAGTAGCATCAAGCACAATCAAAACTTCAAAACCAATTAACTTCAAAAGCTAGTTTATATTGCAATTTTAAGTATAAACCAAGAGAATCAAAATAAACAAATAATTGTTAGTGTTTATTATGGTAGATGATTTCATGTTGGCATCTTCAATATTACTTTTTATATAGTCACCGATGATTTGATTTGATCTTTTTCTACTTGTTCACAAGTTTTAAAATGGTGTATACGCTAGACCTAATATATTAATGGCAGTGTTCAAGAAAGCGCTAAGCGGGCGGCGAATGCCTAGCGTTTTAATATAAAAATTATTTATGTATGATTGGCGCTTTGAATGAGAGTATCTTTGTGCTACCTAATCAGAATTAAGCGTTTTAAAGAGGTTTAGATGTTTACAACATAAAAACGTTGTATATATGATCTATATATACATTTTCCAAGTACATTTAGCAAATAAATCCTGAAGTTGTCATTTATTTACAAAATTGCCATTGACATTAATTATTAATTTGTTTTTCATTTAATTAATTAATATTAAGTTTCTATTTTTGAAAACAAGATTTCTCATCTTAAATAAATTTTCAAAACAATTGGAACCATTCCCTTTAACATTAAGTATTAAGTTTATAATTGATTTAATTAATATTAAGTTTCCAATTTTACAAAACAATATTTTCTCCATACACAAATTTCCTAAACAATCGGTCTAACCAAGAAACGAATTGATTTTTGATCTTGGAAGAGGATCCGTGGCCGCGATTTTTGATCTCAACGCATTGATTTCCCCTAAAATATATGTTCAAAATCAAATATAAAATATATCATTCAAAAAAACTAACGGTATGATTTTAAAAGGTAACAAACATATTTACCATTCAATTTGATATCTTATTCAAAGAATAATAATAAAATGTAAAAGATATTGCTTGCTCACAGATTTATTTTTATTTTGTATTACGTATTCAAAAATAATTTTTACTTTCACGGGTTTCATATAATGAGTTTTTGCAGATTAAAAATCTTTGAATATGTTGTCTGACCCGCCTAGCATGACGGGTTTGGAATATAGAACCAATACTAAAACTATTAGTTTATCTCATATATACTATAGATTTGTAATCATAGTTTTGAAAATTAACTTATAAATTATTTAGTATATGAACTACAAAATATTACACATACTATAACACATTCTTAATATTTCAAAAAAAAAATACACATAAAAATATACACTAACATACTATATAGGCATATACCTCTGTTTAATTCTAGAGAACAAAACAAATCTAGAATTTTATATTCTATCTAATAACAAATTTAATGTAATTAGGTTATAAACTTTATAAAATGTAAGAAGAAGAAAAAAAATTCTAAACAAAATTATAAATTAATTAGATAAAAAGTTAATTAATTGAAAATTTGAAAACTAAATAAATTAAAAATTATTATTAAAAATACAATAATTTATAACTTAGTCCCGCGGTGTACCCCGGATGAAATCCTAGTATTATATATAAATTTATGTAAAATTATATGTTAGACAAAATAATAAATAATAAATCATAAAACCAATTTTAGAAAAATGCATTTATTTAATTTAGAATAATAACATATGAAAATTAATAATTATGTATATGAAAATAAAACTTGAAAAATCTAGATATATGTAGTCAAAAGTTAAAGATATATATTAAAATAATATTATGCGATTTTAGGTGGTTTAAGCGATCGTCTAGGTGTCTGCTAAGTGTCTAGCGCCTAGATTACCACCTATACCGTTTTCTTGAACACTGATTAATGGTGACTAACCAGTAATTATATTTTTAAAATAATATTTTAAAGTAAATAGTCGTCAAAACGTATCAACTAACCAGCAGCAACACACAACCATACACTTTTCATCCACTTGCATCAACCACTTATTTCAGGTGAAGAGTACAACACTGATATATGTAAACATGGTCCTCTATATTTTGTAGATACTTGCTTTCTACGAACGTTATGATATACGAAAATCACCTACCGCTGGAGAGTACAGAATAAGCAACTGTAGATTCAGTGGTAAACATGCCTGACTCATTAGATCCGTGGTTGGTTCCCAACATGATCCCACTCCCACGTAAGTCTACTGGCGACAAATCTGGTAACATTGAATCTCCCCTTAGATAATGTAGCACATGTCTCATAGTTGGTCTAGCTTTTGGGTCGGAGTGAGAGCACAACAAACCTAGCTTCAAAACCATTTCGACCTCGCTTTGGTTATACTCGGACCCTAGATTCTGATCCGTAGCATTCAAGATGTTTCCCTCCATCCAGAACCCAAAAACCCAATCCACGAGCACGACCCTCTCGCCACTTACGTGATCAATCTCGATAGGACGTCTACCACATGCCACTTCTAGTAAGAGCACCCCAAATGCAAAAACATCAGTACCGGTCGTGGCCCGTCCTGTCCTGATGTGGTCGGGGGCTAAGTATCCCCACGTTCCAACAATGTGTGTTGTTTGAGGATCAGACCCGTGATCACACAACTGAGCTAAACCAAAATCCCCAAGTCTCCCATTTAGCTCCGCGTCTAACAAGACGTTGCTTGCTTTGACGTCGCGGTGAATCACCACTTGTTCCCATTCCTCATGAAGGTAGAATAAGGCAGAGGCCACACCATTAATGACTTTAAACCTCTGTCTCCAATCGAGGGTTACCTCTGGACTGTTGTACAAATACTTGTCTAAGCTTCCATTGGGCATGTAATCGTACACCAGTAGAAGCTCATCTCTCCGGCGGCAATAGCCCAAGAGAGGGACTAAGTTGCGGTGACTCATCTGTCCAATACTCACTATCTCAGCCACAAACTCTTTCAACCCTTGTCGAGATTCGTTAGAGACTCTTTTCACGGCGATATCCTTCTTTGTCTTTGGCATGAGACCTCTGTAAACCCTCCCGAACCCGCCTGATCCAAGAAGGTTCTTATCCTTGAACCCTTTGGTGGCATAGTACAAGTCCTTGAACTTTAGTCGGTTCTTCTCGAACTCTGTTTCCCAATCTTCAAGCTCCTCAGCGAACTTTCTCCTCCTCCTCACGATGAAGCGCACAAGGAAGATAACAATCAAGAGAGAAATCAACAAGAAAGAAATCAACGGCACCCAGTTCTTGTAGAATCTGTAGAGTCTCGTTGGTTTTGAATTCCACACAGGCAACTTCGGAAGTTTCGATAAGACCAATGGCTGAGCTTCCCCCTTCACCCGAAAACTCCACCCAAGAACTATATGTTCGGACACAATAGTACCAGTTGCTGACGAGAAACCTACGTACATATCTTGCAACAGAACCAAAGACAGATCTCTGACAATAGAAACAAGTGGTTTTATAGGTTTGTTCTCTCTGAAGGGAGCCATCGTTACATTGATTCGATGGGTACGACCATCGTAGTCGATCCAAACCTGCATTTGCTTACCACTGATCAAAGTCAGATTAGTAAACTGATCTTTCTCGTCCCAGTACCCAGCCGGCGAACTTTTCACCGAGTTTAAGCTATTGATATCGATTCCAACATGGTTATTGTTCGTATCATTGAACACCATATTCCTAATTGTGTCAAACTCGACAGCGAATACATGATTACTATCGTTACCGTCGTTTGTGACATTGAAGAGACCAAGGTATTGGCCGAAGGTGGCCAATGGGAGGCTAGGGCTAGGAGCAACGACAAAGGCCATGCCGTGGGTGCCAACAAGTGGGGTCTGAGGGTGAATAGCCAAGACAAAAGTAGTGGAGAAAGAAGACACGGTGCCGTTTGGGGAATCTTTGAACCTGATTGGTTTGGTATAGAAGGCGTGACCGGTGCTCTGCATGGTTGTGTTGGTTAGCATCAAGCGACCGTTGGGTGTGAATGTGGTAATTCCTTGTACTGATATGTCAGTCGGTGGAGGACGGAAGCCATTGTAAGTGAAGTCGATAATTTGGGAAGAGGACTTTAGGGAATGACAAAAGAAGCTTAAGAAGAAGATGGTGAAGAGCTTGATGATGAAGAACATGTTGAAGTCTTGAAGAGTTTTTTTTTGGCTTTGGTTTAGGTATTTGAGTTTGTAAGAGACTATGCCAATTTATAGTGTACTCAAAGAGTGTGGAAAAGTCGTTTTTGTTTATTGGTCAAGGGAAAAGTCGTTTTGGCTTAACCTATATTAGAGGTCATGGTAGAGACTCACGAAGACGAGTGACAAAAGAAGCTTAAGAAGAAGATGGTGAAGAGCTTAATGAAGAACATGGCCGTGAAGATTCTTAATTTTTGTTGGCTTTGGTTTTGAGTTTGTAAAGAAACTATGAGACAGTTTATGGTGTACTCAAAGAGTGTGGAAAAGTCGTTTTTGTTTAACGGTCAAGGGAAAAGTCGTTTCGGCTTAACCTATATTAGAGGTCATGGTAGAGACTCATGAAGAAGGTGACGGATAATAGTGGTGACGGGCAATAAATGTTTTTACAGTATTTGTAATGTTGTGGTACAACGTGTGTTTGTCTCCGGTGTTAGTTGCTAATATGTATCACCTAACCAGCAACACAACTACTAGATATAGTTTGAAATTAATTTTGTTTCTATGAAATTACATTATATAAGTGAACTTAAGTTTGCATGTTTTTTGTTAACAAAAAAAAAAATTGAAATTGAGTACAAAGAACAAATAATGTAGCCACTAATTTTGTGATATACAAAACAGTGTATAAGACCAATTTTGGTTTCCTTAAAAGGGATGGTCTTTTCACATGATTGGTGTAACATTACTTATAATATAAGTACGTACGTGCTCCATAATTTCTAATGTAAATATATAAATATTAATAGAGGCTTCAATTGTCCATATTGTGGTACAACTTGTATACTATTGAGTGAAGCTGATAAGATGGTAAACGATAGCCATAACTCAAATTTCTACTGATTGCAAAAAAAAAAAAGTGTCACCACTCTTTTTCTCATGATCTCTTGTCCACGTTTCTCTCTTCTTGCTAGTTGTTTATTCGTTTCCAAGTTTGTAAGATAGTATGAGGTTATGAACTTAAACTTGTAAATTTTGTTAGACCAGAAACCAAAACATTTTATATGGGTCTCTTCCAAGTATTACTGGAACTAGCAATCTCTACATTTTGTGTGAAATATTTTACCAGTTCAATTATCAATATTTGATCAGAATATGTATTTACATGTTTCTATTTAAGAATTTTTTTTAAAAGAAAAACGAAAATTATACATATTAAGCTTTGGGATTTTATTATTTTGTATCAAATCACGTTTTGGTTTTGATGAAAACCATTTTGTGGTCTTTTTTTTTTTCAACAAAAAAATTAGCTCAAACGAACCAATTTGGTGGGAAATTGTTTACATACAAAACATGATGCGAGGAGGTACGCGCTGTAAAAACGAAGATGCAGCCAATATTGAAAAGAACCTCTTTTCTTATTAAGAATCACTTAAACAATCTTACAAGATATGTTTAATCAGATTTACACACAGTCAACACGACTTGTCACTGACCAATTCTTAATCTAACCAAAACTTGTTAAGAACCCTAAAAGCTTATTCCTTGGCTCCTACTTATTCTATGCGGCTCAAGAAAAACCTTAAACCTCCATACAAATATATAGATAGCTAACATATCACGTCGGCTAACATACTTTCCTAATGTAAGATAACCCCAAATCTTTTTTTATTTGATCTGATGATATCTTGCTAAACAATAAAGGAAACTCCAATATTCCAAATTGCCAAATATAATTCGCCACATCATTATAATTCCACGTTCATTACTTCATGCGCACAGCTTCTCCCAGTGTCTTACAGACTAGCCTTGTTCCACCAAAAGTCTTCATGCTTTCATTCTCCCCCTTTTTATCTGAATGTGTCAACTCAAGCTTCATGCTTTCAATCTCCTTAGCCACATTCAGCTACAACATCACCAATATGCATACTCTCCCCCAGCGTGAGTGCACATTCTGATAAAAACAAGGATAAAGACATATAAGCAGGGAGACACAACAAGCTTCCTATCATGCCTTGTACCAAAAATAATCCTCAAGAGCTGTTATGATATTCTTATGACCTTGCAACTGTTTAGATACAACTAAGACTCCTGACGATTCATCTTTCCTTTCATTACTAATGGATCTGGTTGATTCAGTTGTGATTTTTTCTTGTACTTGGGGTTCTGCAACAGGCTCCTGTAGAACCTGAGGTTCAACTCCAACATCTTCTTCAGTGATTATCTTCGAGAGATTGCAGCATAGGTTGATTTCCTCAGACTCTTTGCAACCTTGATCATACTTTGTCTCATCATTCTCGAAATTTTTATTGTACAAATCCTTTTTAGCCACCCAGACTCTAGAAAAATGAAAGGGATCAATAAAACACTTTCTTGCCATCCAAAGCTCCTTGATCTTGTTCTTAAACTTGTAACAGAAAGATCTCACATGACCACTTTTACCACAATGAAAGCATTCATAAACCCTTCGTCCTCGCTTGGATTTAGTCCAACATTTTCGCTCACAAGAAGATATATGTTGATGTCGTGTGTTCTAAGTTGGTGCTACAGGGGCTTCCTGTTGAACCACTTTTCCCAGAATACTGTTTCATGGGTTGAATTACTCTTAACAAAGCTCACTGATTTATCACGAGACAACATCTCAACCATCCCCTCCTTGTGATAACCCAGACCTCGATGTTGGGATCCCACAATTCCCATTGACAAGATCTCATCTAACTTTTTCCCACCATTGTTCAACATCCTGATTTTTTTATGATTCTCGTTCAGCTCCCTTTCAAGACTTGTTGATCTTTCCTTCTCCAAACCATAGAGTTCTTGAAGATTTCTCAGTTTTCTCTCAAGCAACTCCTTTCAGCAGGGAGTAGTTCCTCACCAATCAATTTTCCAGGCTTCTTTTCTTCCAGCATATTAACTTTGGCTTCTAATTTTAGTTTTTCCTTGACAAGTAACATCTTTTCATTACACAACTGAACCCAATTGTCATAGAGTACACAATAGCTCTCTTTTGAAATTGACTCATCATCATCATCATCTGAGCTCTCAGCAAGTACATCATCACTTTTAGCACTGTATGCAAAAAGATTCAACATTCTTCCTTCTTCTTCATCCCCATCACTCTCTGATTCTGAATCACTAAAGCTAACATATGCCTTATTATTTCCTTTCACCATGTTTGGGCATTCAGATTTTAAGTGTCCAATCCCTTTACATTCAAAGCACTTCATCTCTTTGCGCTTAACCATTGGACACTCAGGTTTATAATGACCAAAACCACCACATTCAAAACACTGAATCTCTTTTCTCGGATTAGCTTTTTCTTTTTCAGATATATTTGGCCTAGAACAAGACCTCTCTGTAGCACTTCGATTCCAGCAAGCTAATTCTCGTCCCTGTCCTTTTTCAACACGTTTGAGAGCTTTTCCAAAGTTTCTTGCCATCAAGGACATGTTATCTTTTATCTCTTGCAACTGATCACTCATGTCATCTGCCTTGAATGCAATTCCTTTACCATGAATTCTCAGTTCTTCAGCAACTTCCATCTCCTCTGATTTTAGCATACCAATGAGATCCTCAAACTTCAAGGTGTCTGTGTTGCCAGATACTCTCATGACTGCTTTATGAGCTGCATACTTAGAAGGTAGACATTTAAGCAACTTCTTAACCAGCTTGGTATCCTTATAGGTCTTACCAAGATTCTTTGCTTCATTAGCAATAGCACTCAATTTTGCATTGAACTGAGAAATTGTCTCTTTTGGATCCATCCTTAAGACTTCAAATTGTGATGCAAGTTGGTCTAATCTCGTTCTTTTGACACTTGAGTTTTTTTCATGGGTCTTATGCAGAATGTCCCAAGCATCTTTAGCTGATTCACAACCTTGAACAAGCTTAAAGTCATCATCATCAATAGCACCAAATATTGCATTAAGTGCCCTAGCATTATATTTAGACAAATTCTTTTCTTCTACCGTCCAGCGTGCCTTAGGTTTAGTAATCTTGTCACCAGCTTCGGTTTTCTCATAGGGAGGTTCCCATCCTTCTTCCACTGC
>NC_025686.1:1645947-1667455 GCF_000633955.1 Camelina sativa
TCATTAGCAATAGCACTCAATTTTGCACTGAACTGAGAAATTGTCTCTTCTGGATCCATCCTTAAGACTTCAAATTGTGATGCAAGTTGGTCTAATCTCGTTCTTTTGACACTTGAGTTTCCTTCATGGGTCTTCTGCAGAATGTCCCAAGCATCTTTAGCTGATCCACAACCTTGAACAAGCTTAAAGTCATCATCATCAATAGCACCAAATATTGCATTAAGTGCCCTAGCATTATATTTAGACAAATTCTTTTCTTCTACCGTCCAGCGTGCCTTAGGTTTAGTGATCTTGTCACCAGCTTCGGTTTTCTCATAGGGAGGTTCCCATCCTTCTTCCACTGCTGTCCAAGCATCCTCACCTAGATTTCGGATCAGCTGAACCATGCGCACCTTCCAGCGACCATAGCCTTGTTCATCCAAGATCACACCCCTTTGAAGCATCAACAACTCATTACCTGACTGCATCATTATCTCAAGATCTCAACCTGTGGCGAGTATAGAGCTCTCGTCGGTTGACCGCTCTGATACCAATTGCAAAAACGAAGATGCAGCCAATATTGAAAAGAACTTCTTTTCTTATTAAGAATCACTTAAACAATCTTACAAGATATGTTTAATCAGATTTACACACAGTCAACACGACTTGTCACTGACCAATTCTTAATCTAACCAAAACTTGTTAAGAACCCTAAAAGCTTATTCGCTTGGCTCCTACTTATTCTATGCGGCTCAAGAAAAACCTTAAACCTCAATACAAATATATAGATAGCTAACATATCAGCTAACATACTTTCCTAATTTAAGATAACTCCAAATCTTTTTTTATTTGATCTGATGATATCTTGCTAAACAATAAAGAAAACTCCAATATTCCAAATTGCCAAATATAATTTGCCACACCATTATAATTCCACGTTCATTACTTCATGCACACAACTTCTCCCAGTGTCTTACAAACTAGCCTTGTTCCACCAAAAGTCTTCATGCTTTCCGCGCTTGGCGTGCCAGAGAGTCACCATTTTGTGGTCTAAAAACTCTCATTTTTAATCTTTGTTTTGGTTTTAATATGGACCACACTCGTACTATCAAGTATCTTTTTCTGAGAAAAGAAAAGAAAAAAAAAGAACGGTTCACCCTCGTCACGACGGCATTCTATTTGCACAAGGACAGTCATAACTAAGTATTTCATTAATTCCATCAATTTCAAATAATAATGGTGTCATACTCTGTTTTCATATAATAAATGAGCCAGAGTAACTCATCATCTCTTAATCACTTTACCACATATCCCTTATTGCTAGTTGTTTATTTCTTTCCAAGTTTGTGGGAACATTTTAGTTCCATCTTCTCTAAAAAGAAAGATATATAAAAAAGCGTAACATAACATACAAGGTAGGTTATATTTTGCGTAAGAAACTTTGGTCGCTATGGTGTTAATATGGCAATGTCTTTTGGTGAATAAAAAAACTTATGGTGGTGTTAAATTCCACAATATATTTTTGGAGACAAGTCATGAAGTCAACGTCCATGTTGAAAAAGGTGTTTTGGAAATAAACTTTGCATCTGTCAAAGTTGAGACATAATATGTGGAGCTTTTGAAGATGCTTGATGATTATGAAGATTGACCGACTTTTTCCTTCAGAACTAGATGAGTCTTCTGTAAAAGTTGTTTGAATTTTGTTTTCTATGAAATTACACGATTTAATATAAACCAAGTAAGTAGAAACATCAAAAACCTACTATTATATATGGGTGGTTCAAAAATGACGGTGGACTTGTTAAACAGCAGCGAAACACATATACAAAACAAAGCTTTGTCTAGGCCCATATTTAGAGATAAATTTCGTACAACAACACTAAAATATGTCGACATGGTCTCCTATCTCGTGCATATAATTTCTTTCTACATATGTAATGTAAACACACAAAAACATTATGATACTCGCAAGTACTCACCTCCCTCCGGAAAGTATGGAATTAGTAATCGAAGATCTACTTGTAAACATGCATGACGACTCACTAAATCCATGGTCGATTCCCAACATTTTCCCACTCACACGGAAGTCTAACAACGACAAATCTGGTAACAATGCATCTCCCCGTAGATATTGTAGCACTTGTCTCATAGTTGGTCTAGCTTGTGGGTCAGAGTGAGAGCACAAAAGACCAAGTTTCAGAATCATTTCGACTTCTCTTTGGTCATACTCGGACCCTAAATTTGGATCCGTAGCAGCCAAGATGTTTCCTTCGGTCCAAAACCCACAAACCAATTCCACGAGCAAGACTGTCTCACCACTCTCGTTTACAGTCTCAGTTGGACGTCTACCGCACGCCACTTCAAGTAGGAGCACCCCAAACGCGAAAACATCAGTAGCGGTTGTGGCCCGTCCTGTCCTAACATGATCAGGGGCTAGGTATCCCCAAGTTCCAACAACGCGCGTGGTTTGAGGATCTGAACCATGATCGCACAATCGGGCTAAACCAAAATCCCCGACTCTCCCATTGTACTCCGCGTCTAACAAGACGTTACTTGCTTTGATGTCGCGGTGAATCACCACTTGTTCCCATTCCTCGTGGAGATAGAATAACGCAGAGGCCACACCATTTATAACTTTAAACCTCTGTTTCCAGTCTAGGGTTACCTCCGGACTGTTGTACAAATACTTATCTAAGCTCCCATTGGGCATGTAATCATACACTAGAAGAAGCTCATCTCTCCGGCGGCAATAACCCACAAGTGGAACTAAGTTCCGGTGACTCATCTGTCCAATACTAACGATCTCAGCCACAAACTCTTTCAACCCTTGTCTGGATTCGCTCGAGACTCTTTTCACAGCTATATCTTTCTTCGTCTTGGGCAAGAAACCTCTGTAAACCCTCCCGAACCCGCCTGATCCAAGAAGGTTCTTATCCTTGAACCCCTTGGTGGCGTAGTACAACTCCTTGAACCTTAGTCGGTTCTTCCCGAACTCTGTTTCCCAACCTTCCAGCTCCTCAGCGAACTTTCTCCTTCTCCTCACGATGAAGCGAACAAGGAAAATAATAATAAACAGAGGAATCAACACGAGGGAGATCAACGGCATCGAGTTCTTGAAGAAGCTGTAGACTCCCGTGGGTTTTGAATCCCACGCAGGCAACTTCGGAAGCTTCGATAGGGACAATGGCTGAGCTTCCCCATTCACACTAAAACTCCACCCAAGAACATAATGTTCCGACAACATAGAACCGGTCGCAGAAGAGAAACCTACGTACATATCTTGTAACAGAACCGAAGACAGATCTCTGACTAAAGAAACAAGCGGTTTTCTAGGTTTGTTCTCGTTGAAGGGAGCCATGGTTACATCGATACGATGGGTATGACCATCGTAATCAACCCAAACCTGCATACGCTTACGACTGATCAAAGTGAGATTAACAAAGTGATCTTTCTCGTCCCAGTACCCAGCAGTCTTACTTTTCACCGATTTCAAGCTGTTGATATCGATTCCAACATGGTTATTGTTCAAATCATTGAGCTCAATACTCATAATCGTGTCAAGTTCGACAGCGAATATATGATTCTTATCTTTACCATCGTCTGCGACGTTTAAGAGGCCAAGGTATTGGAAGGGACTGGCGAATGGGAGGCTGGAGTTAGGAGCGACGACAAAGGCCATGCCGCCGCTGCTAAGTGTTGGGATCTCAGAGTGGATAGCGAAGACAAAGGTTGTGGAGAAGGACGTGACAGTGCCGTTTGGGGAATCTTTAAACCGGATTGGTTTGGTGTAGAAGGCGTGACCGGTGCTCTGCATGGTTGTGTTGGTTAGCTTTAAGAGACCGTTAGGTGTGGTGGTGGCAATTCCTTGGATGGATATGTTAGTCAGTGGAGAGTGGAAGCCATTGTAAGTGAAGTCGAGAGTTTGGGAAGAGGACTCTAGGGATTGAGAGAGTAGGCTGAAGAAGAAAAAGAAGACGATGGTGAGGAGCTTGACGAACATGGCTCTGTTTTCTCTGTTTTTGATTTTTTTTTTTGGTTTTGGTTTAGTCTTTAGAGAATAGAGAAACAAAGACAATATATGGTGTGAGCCTGTGAGGAGAGTTTGAAAAATTCTTATCTTCTATTGGTCAATGGAAAAGTCGTCGTTGGCGAGACTCATGAACAACTTCGGTGCTAGACCTTCTCCTTTCACTCTGTCACGGTTATATCACATAGTAACGGGTGATTAAATGCTTTGACAAAAAAAAAAATGGTAATTTGGATGCACCATGGAATGAAAGAAACCATTCAATTTATCTGTAAAATAATGAATAAGAAATGACAAATCAATCTATAATAGTCTTTGTAATTTGGTCATATAACTTTTACAAACTACAATCCTTAAGTTGTTTTTTTTTTCTTTTTCTATTAGATCGTTTTTTGTGATACTAGGCATAAAGTTTTATGAGTTTTCAGTTCAAATTTATTTGACAGTGAAAGGTTGGCTTTTTGTAGATATTAGTGTTGATCCTTTCACACACTTGATAATTAGTCTATAAAGAATGTGGAAAACTCAAAAACGAAAATTCGTTGATTTTTCCTAATGATAAAGATATTTTTTTCTTCTTTTTCTGTTGTTGTCAAAAACACAAGATTAACAACAGAAATCAACAAACTATAAGTTGTGTTGCATGTATTTCTAAATTATATAAGTTTAGTTTCATTTTTAATAGCACATGTGATATGATATATAATAAGTAAATATAGTAAGATAAATATCGTGTATTATTGTTTTTTTTTTTGTTGTTGTCAAAATGGTACTTATAAGTAGTAAAGAGAGTATGAAGAGTAGTATTTTTTCTTGTCAAGAGAAAAGTCTTTGGGTTGTCTTTAACCACATTGGTAATGTTGTTAAAGTTTTGTAGAAAAGTCATCGTCTTAACTCGATCGATTGGTCAAGAGAATATCCATCGTCAAGAGAAAATTCATGGTTAAATTTGTACTAGTAATTCTATGTAATTGCATTTATCATAGATAAACGTGTAGAAACTAGGTTTCCACGATGAATTTGTTGAGTGAGGAAAACAAATTTGAGGAAAACAAATTCGAAGAAGTAATCTCTCTAAAAACTCGATCTGAGCTTTGAAATTAGAAAAAGGATTTAGATCTCTAGAACTAGGGTTTTTTTACTAAGAACAATGGGAGAACTGAATTATTGTATTAGATCTTGAATGATTTACAATGGAGAAGTTCCTCCTTATTTATACATATCCGTAAATTACATAATATATTAACTTTCCTTATGAGACGAACTGAGATAAGGAAAGTTGCTTCATTTCTTGAATCGGCCACCGGGCGAATTGGGAAGTCGGTTCTTCGTCTCCAAGGCTGGGCTTCCCTCTTCCGAACAGGCCTCAAATAATACCTAATTGGGTTCTTAACCGGATTCCCGGTTAAATAATCGAATTATCTTTCTGGTTTAGTTCGGTATATCGGGGGTGCTAAATCTCGCACCAACAAAATGTTTGGATACCAAATTATGTTTACTCTTTGTCATTGTTTGGCTATATATATTTTCACGATTTGGTTTTGTTAGCAAGTCCAAACAGAAATAAGAATTATGTTCAAATGAGTTTATTAATATCAATATGAACTAAAATTAGATAGATCAATTAAGAATTTTATTGTGCAAGAAAGAAAAAGATAGAAAGAAGGAGAGTTGTTTTGAGACAATTGTCAAAGTTACAACAAAAGTTTTCCTAACATAGATACCACTTGCTTGGAATCTTTAAAAACATGGGTTAATTAGGCCTGTTGGCATTATAAAACTATATATTTTCTGCCATGGATGTCATTCGAACCAGCGACTTATATGCTGAGATCTCCATTTTTAATTCCAAAATGTAGTAGAGTTAGAATAAAACCCAACTACAAAACGAAGTTACATCATTTTGAAGAAAGAATAGATTAGAAATGCTCTAAGTACATAAAATGCCTAAATATATCAGCCAACAACAAAAGACAATAAAAATGTAAGCTTGAAATAAAGCGAAAACAACAAAAAAAAACCTATTAGTTGTGTGACTTACGGCAAAGCGATATACAAAAAATACAAAACAGATATATCGTTTTGCTACATCATACGTATCAGCAACAGAAGAAGACAAAAGACTATAGACCAAATTTGGTGTTTTCATTGATTGTTGTAAGTTGTAACATGTAGTTGTAGTCATTACCTATATGAACCAGTTCCATGCCTACATAACCTCTACTGTTAATAATCAGATATTGCAGATATGTATCTTCTTCTTTAGTTCTAAAGTCTTTTCTAAACTTAAAAAAAAATTTCGATCAACGATGCATATGTTGTAAAATAGTTAATTGGTTGAATAAATTTTACACTCTTAAAAAAAAAATTCAAATATTGATAGATACATAAATAATCGATACAAATATACACACATTGTGGTTTTGGTAACATTTCAGCAGATCGTTGAATCTTTGAGATAACCTGATGACCAGAAAATGGTACAGTTGTTTTAGAAAATTTACTTGAGGAGAGCACTCTAAATTTTCAGGAGTCAAAATAACATATAAAAACCTGGAAAGTTTCTCCAACAAGACTTCTTGTCTTGTGTATACGGATCATCATCACGAGAGCGGATGAGCTGATCGCATTTTCAACCAGACCGGAAAAGCTTCAAAATGAACCAGAGGTCAGGCTTGGGTTTTGATATGAATAGTAATGTCACTGATTGATTGAGTCAATGACAAGACTGGCTCCCCCCATTAACCGGCTTCGATTGCATAGTAATGGGTTTGTAGTGCTCACCTCATGGAATCAACAGTTTTATAGTCATGTTGTCTTCTTCGCCGGCACCTGAATTGAGGTTTACTATCTGAGAATTTCGTATCACCAGACATCCCCATTGTTGAATCTGTATCTGCTTCAAATCCAAAACAATCATCAATCACCAAGCAAAGTCAAAATACCAAGAAGAATACATATACATTTCAGACAAATTAAAGACCTAACAATGCTAAAACCCAATTCCACAATGTATAACCAACTCATACTAGACTGATGTTTCACCTTTCCTATCTGCCAACTCGGACTAGACTGATGTTTTGGTTTTGCTACATCAGACAAGACCATAATAGACAAGCAGAGCAAAGTTCAGAGTCGTTGATCAGAACAAGTGGCAACTAAACATCAAAAAGTTTCCATTTTTAATCTTTAAAACATCAAAATATGAATCTCACAGTTGCTATAAAAAGACACTCGAAACTGTACCTCCCCAAAACAATGGCTTAACATCTTCTTCTTCATCATCAAACTCATCACCATAACCAAACTCAGCATCACCTCTGTAACCAGGTTCACTCCCATACCCAGATTCATTCCCCATCGGATCAATCCCAACAGCGAACCCGAATCCTCCAGAAGCTTCCTTCTCACCTCCGGAGTCACGCCGCTCTCTCCGTGAATTCCTCGCCGCCTCACTCACATCAGAACCCCAATTCGCTTCACCAAAAAGCTCACCACTTGAATCCGTACCGACGGCAAAAGGCAAATCCGAGCAAGTCCCATGAGCTCCAATGGAGCAACACCTCCGAGTCCCACTCCGATCACTGCTCCGACCAGACACCGATCTCGAGTTACGCCGCCGTCGTTTCCTCGCTACTAACCGGAAACTTCCTTTACTGCTGTAATTGGAAGCTGATAACGTCTCGTCGGCGAGTGAGAGACGGCTGAAAGCATCGATGGAGAAAGAGGTGGATCGATCGGAGAAGCAAGGGCGTTTGGGAGTGGAGTGATGAAACCCATTGGTCTGCTGCTGGTGAGGTGGGTGGTGGTGGTCAGATGAGTCTAGGGTTTTGGAGCGGTGAAATGGTCGCCATGAGAGGAGCTGTGAAGTGCAAGATTCAATTGAGCTTCGTGATGACACTAGATGTGGTTTCTGAGACATTTTTTGTTAATAAAGGTTACAACTTTACAGATCACAGAAAGTGAAATACAAAAAAACCAGAGAAACCCTTTGCCCTTTGGGCAAATCTAGATTTGGGAATGGATCTGTTGTGGATTTTGGAGTTGTTGTTGTTCTTTTTTGGGTTTAAGAGATTTTGATTTGCTTTTGTACTTGAGAGCAAACAAGAAGCCAACTCATTCTGAAGATTACTATTTTTTCTGTCTTTTTTTTAAGCATCTTGATTACGATTATAATATTATTTTTCTGTTTTTTTCGCTCGACGGCATTAGTTACAGTGAGTTCAGGCCCCGCTCAAGTTTTTGTTGGACCTTGTGCAATTTTTTTTAAAAATTTTTTGAAGTGTTTATTGTAGATTTCATAAATTTAAGACTATTTTTGACTCAAAATCTTATAAATTTTTTTTTTATACACGTGGGACTATGCGACCAGGAGGTTTAAACCAGAAAGATGGCTACACGTGGGACTATGCACGGACTGGTCATTACTCTGTGAAGTCTGGATATTGGGTACAAACTCAAATCATATTAACCCGATCACGTATACAAGAAGTGGACCAGTCCAGTCTAAACCTCCTTATTAGTCAAGTTTGGCAATGGATACCAGTCCCAAAGTCCAACATTTCTTGTGGAAATGCCTGACTAATTGCATCTCAGTGGCGAGTAACTAATCCTATCGACATTTAACAAGAGAGAAAGGTTGCTCAAGGTGTCTTATTGAAGAGGAATCCGTAATCATCTTCTGTTCCTTTGTACGTATGTTCGTCAAGTTTGGGCTCTGTCATCTATTCCGGCGCTTCCAGGTGGTATCTGGTCTAATTCTTTCTATGCTAATATGGATCATGTGCTGAATATCAAGTCCAATGTGCCTCATATTAATGGACTGGACAAAATTATTCTTTGGTTATTGTGGAGACTGTGGAAAGTCAGGAATGATCTTATCTTTAAAGGAAAGGACTTTAATTCTCAGGATACGATGAAGAAAGCTTTAGAGGATGCTGATGAATGGAGTCAAAGGAAAGGTCCTGAGAAAATGGACGGAAGACAACCTGAACTGCGAGCAGCGAGACACTTAAAGTGGAACCCTTGTAACATCCGCGAACCAAAATTGAGGATTTTGGGGTTGGGTGTCGATCGACACCAGGATAGTGTCGATCGACACCAGCAATTCGTGGTTCGACCTAATTGTTTTAAATAGTCAAATTTGAGAGGTTTGGTTTAAGTGAAATCTCTAAACCAAGGTATTTAAAGGGAAAGTCGACCTAGCGTCGTGGGTTTTAGAGTCTGGCCGTTTTCAGATAGTTTGTGAAAAGGAGAAAAAGTGTTAGAGAGTGTTCTTGAGAGTTTTGGGAGTCTCTTGGCTTGGATTGAGAGATCTGTTGCTGTGGAGTGGAGATCTTGTGCTAGGAACAAAGGGAAAGGCTTCTAAGGGTTGGATTCGTCGCTGTTGGGTCAGAACTTTCTGCAGAAAGAGGTGAGCATGACCATGGCTGATCTAAGCCTGAGAATCCTTTGTTTTGCTTGTTTTGTTGTTGTTTGTGTTGTATTCTTGTGTCTTTGTGGTTGGATGTTGGATTCTATTAGTTTCCAGGAGTTTTGGATGAGGTTCAGACGATTTGGAGGATTTGGGCAACGGATCTTCGACTTTCGGCTTCGCGCAGAAACGAGTTACAGAGCCGGTGTCGATCGACACCAAGTAGGTGTTGGTCGACACCAAGTGGGGAGTGTCGATCGACACTTAGGTAGTGTCGGTCGACACCACTTCCTGTCAGCAGCGGCTGACATTTGTTTTTCCTGGTTTGTTGGTGCTTGGTTGTTATTTGTTAAACGTTGGTTTCTCAGTTGCTTGTGTGTATAGCCTAGTAGATGGGAGGATTGCCTCACTAAGTATTTGTGATAATACTTACGCATCTCAATTGTTGTTTGTGGTGTGCAGGTATGTGACGTGGAATCATGGCGATGAGGAGGAGGATGATCTAGGGTCTCGTTTGTATGTTGTTGGTTATGTTATTGATGTTGGAACCATTGTTAGAGTATGTTAGGTTGTTGGATAGAATGGTTAGAAATGTTATTGTATCGATGTTATGATAGTTTTGTATTATTGTTGTGTTTCTGCTGGGCTTAATGGTTGTTATTGGTTCAATGATGAGTTGTGGTTTGGGTTGGTTTAATTAATTAGTATGGGATGCTTAATTATATATTGTATTTATTATAAAAAAAAAGGTTGGGTCCTTTCAACCCTCCTCCAAGCGGTTGGGTTAAATGTAATATTGATGGAGCTTGGAATGGGGTAGACGTGCGAAGTGGAACGGGGTGGGTGCTCCGGGACACAGGTGGAGAGGTTCTATGGTTGGGAGCACAGGCTATCCGAATGGCTAGAACTGTTTTGGAGGTTGAACTAGAGGCAATCAGACAGGCACTTTCGACTCTCTCTTGCATTAACTATGATCGTATCATTCTAGAATTAGACTCTTTGGGAGCAGTCAATTTGATCAACAATGCTGAAATCTGGCCAGTGTTTGCTCCTATGCTTCAAGACATTCAAGACCTGCTCCTCAACTTTAAGGAATTAAAACTTGTTTTCTCACCAAGGGAATGTAATAAAGTGGCTGATAGGGTAGCAAGGGAATCTCTTTCTTTTGAGAATTATGATCCCAAGTTATACTCTTTAGAACCTAGTTGGATTAAAAGTGTTGTAAGAAAGGATAAACTATATGTCATATGATTTAGGTGAATGAAAGTTGAAGTTGAGCCAAAAAAAAAAAACCATTGCAAAAGTACTGTTGGCACCGCATCAGCGCCGGTACTGAGTGAGTTCCATGATAAAAAATACTCATCAGTTTTTCTAATAAGATTTATAATTGTAAAACTATTTTACAAATTACAAATTACAAAACGTATTAAAATTTATAAAGAAACAAAATTAATTATTTCATTTATTTGTTTGGTCAACAAAAATGAAATCATTTCTATAATGGAAGTTGACTCCTTTTATTATGAAGATGAAACCATGGAATTCCATTAATCTGTATTAAAAGAATGAATAACAAATAACAAATCAATCATGTAATTACATTTTTCTGCTATTTTAAGAATTGGTTTACTCATAAAAATATGTTACCAAACGGGTCAACTGAATACGGACGGTCTTAAAGTCTAAACGCAATGTTACTTAAGATAAAAAGGTCACGTGAGGCACGTGATGCTCTCTAGTCTCTCTGCTAGTATTATTAAATCTCTCTCTTTCCCATTCTCTCGCTCTCGCTCTCTCGGTTCTCGCTCGGCAACTCGAAACCCTAGCATTGCCCAGATCTCAATTTGATTCAGGTGAGACTTTTCGCCTCTCTTCTTCCTCTTCTTCCATCGAATTTTTCACTCCGGTGATCGAAATCGTTACTGGAATTTAATTGATCAATCGAGTCTCTTCAATTTTTAGGGTTTTTTTCTTCCTCTTTGTAAATTATTATCCAACTGAGTTTTTTTTTTGGGGTGTGTGATCGCTTATTCCTTTCGATCAATTGATGTTTCGAATCTCAATTTTTGATTTTTGTATAGGAAAAAAGAATGAGCAGCCGTTCGAGTAGAACCATTTACGTCGGAAACCTTCCCGGCGATATCCGCGAAAGAGAAGTTGAAGATTTGTTCATTAAGGTTAAAAAATTACTCCTTTTTCTTTGATTGGTACTTGTAATTGTGTTTTTCTTGAACAATTTTGTTAATTTTGTCTGCGGTTTTTTGAGTTTTCTTGAATTATTGTATCAAGAATTCAGATTGTGTTTCTGAAGTATATGCGTTCACAAGGTTTCAATATGTCTAAGATATTGTATTGTTGGCTTGTGATTTGTTTTGAAACGAGTTTGCTTTAAGAATTGTTCTTCCTTTTTTTACAGTATGGACCTATTGTTCAAATTGATTTGAAGATTCCCCCGAGGCCTCCAGGCTATGCTTTCGTTGAGGTCAGCTTTTTTTTTTATGCAACTGCATGTGTTGTTGATTTGCAGTTTCTGTCAACCATTTAATTTAAATTTATGATATTTGTGCTTTTAGTTTGAGGATCCTCGGGATGCTGACGATGCAATTTATGGCCGTGATGGTTATGACTTTGATGGGCATCGTTTACGGGTTTGTCAATCATTAAATCCCTGTAATTTTAACTCAATACTTTGTATTTTGTTGACTGGTAGCCAAATATAATTGATGCGCATTGGCCGTTGTAGGTGGAGCTAGCTCATGGAGGGAGGCGTTCATCACATGATGCTCGTGGTAGTTACAGTGGTGGTGGTGGTCGTGGCGGTCGTGATGGTGGTGATGGTGGTCGTGGGCGTGGCCCATCTAGGAGATCCGAGTACCGCGGTACTTATGATATGTTTTGGATTACTGTATAATCAGAGCTTTAAGAGTTATGTCTAAATTTTATATTTTCAATTGTGCAGTTGTAGTGTCAGGTTTGCCTTCATCTGCTTCCTGGCAAGACCTTAAGGTGACTACTCAATTGTGGAACAGTTTCCTCGTTGTAGTTCTTGTGGTTTTGAAGATTCCTGAATGAATCTTGACATAATTACTTTTTTGTAGGATCACATGCGTAAAGGAGGAGAAGTCTGTTTCTCTCAAGTGTTCCGTGATGGTAGAGGTAAGTCCTCATATCTTACCCGAGAATAGAGATGTGTCTAAACCTGTTTGTATTTTCAGCATTTGAATCCCGTTTTAACTAGTCTGTGGGATGCTTTACTCTTTGCCTATTTGTTTACAGGTACAACTGGAATCGTAGATTATACCAGCTACGAGGACATGAAGTATGCGGTGAGATGTTCTTCTCCTTTCTATCCTTTGATTATTTGTGTTGGTGAGAACTTGCTCATCATTGGTTACACATGAGTATATTCTTCATTTTGTACAGATAAAAAAGCTTGACGATACAGAGTTTCGGAATGCGTTTTCTCATGGATATGTCCGGGTATGTTAAAGACAAGGACTCTGAGAGCTGCATTCATTTTCTATTGCACTTACCATTTTCCTATATATCATTATAGGTTAGAGAATATGACTCAAGGAGGGATTCGAGGAGCCCCAGCCGTGGAAGATCCTATTCTAAGAGTCGCAGCCGCAGCCGTGGGCGGAGCCACAGCCGTAGTCGCAGCAGAAGCAGGAGCAGAAGTCCAAAGGCTAAATCTTCGCGTAGATCGCCTGCTAGATCTACATCAAGATCTCCTCGGTCTCGCTCCCGCTCTAAGTCAAGGTCACTGTCTCCGGGAGGGTATGCTTCGTTTCTTCTTTAATGTTAATGCTAAATATCCAACATAGCGTAGGCTTGCTTTACTTAGCTCTTCCTTTAAAGTTTGTTGACATCTCATTAAAGGATGTCATTGGGATGACTTCATAGTTGTTGATTGAGAATGATGGTTGCTTATAGTTAAGGGTACGATTTATTTCGTTGTGAAAGTCTGGTCTTTTATTGTTGAGAATGGTTTTGTTTCCTAGATATGGATATACATACAATCAACTAAAATATGGGAAATAGTATCTGGAATTCTGGATCATGGATATCTTGGTTGGGTTGTACACAACTGTTTCGTCTCAGAGGTATATATGCTCTTTCTTAGATGGGCAAGTTTGGAATTGAAAACATTCTTTCCTCCTCGTTTTCTGATAATGTCCATTGCTGCTAGATTGGTAACAGTGGAGACATTGGATTGCATTGATAATAGTGTCATCAAAATGGATCCATCAAGCTAGGAAAGATATTTTCATTACCTGCTATATGGACAAGCGATCTGGATTCTCATGGAACCGATGCTGTTCTGGACACAGGGTTTGATAGAATTAGATTTTTGCTTTGATCCATCTCTGTTTTATGTGTGTTGGTTTTTTGATCTGCTAGAAATCGTCTGAAGTTGTCTTTTTGTGTGTGGCTTTCTTGTGACACTTTGATGTCTGACATGGAATGAGGCATCAAGGGTCTTGGTGAAACAGCTAGCTATTAAACACGGATTACATATTGGATTATTAAACTGGATTTGTTTCTCGGACTTTTGCAGATCTCGTTCAAGGTCAAGATCTCCTCTACCATCTGTAAGTCCATCTATTTTTATCAAAATTTCATTCCGCTGTACTATCAGCACAATATTTTCCGCTTTGCGACCGATAATAGTATCCAAAAGACAAGATCTATGTCTAGTTACATCTTCACCATCGTGAAACTTGTGTGTGCAGGTTCAGAAGGAAGCTAGCAAGAGCCCTAGCAAGCAGCTGAGCCCAGCAAAGAGCCCTATCCGTGGCAGGAGCAAGAGCAGAAGCAGGAGCTGGAGCCCATCTCGGTAATGCACACACCCCTACCCCCTTTTAGACTTGTTTAGAACGTTCTCGCTCTTTTGTCTTAATCTCTCTCCAACTGTTGTTTTACAGGTAAAAGAAGTATCTCATAATCAGGTAAAAGAATCTGGGTCTGTTGGAAGATTCTCCTAAAGATGGTATCTCTTTTATCTTGTAGGTGTGACTAAAAACAAGTAATGATAAGCTGAAAACAATTGTTATTCTGGGGTACTATACCTCTCATGGGATTTGAACTCTCTTTTTCTTTTAATGATAAATTTGCAACTTGCAACTTTGTTGTGGATGCTTCTCCAAAATATATCGTTTTAATAGCCTTGTGTTGTTTAATGTTTACATTATAAGTTGAAATCGTTCACAATCAGTAGTTTATGAGCCAAGCTAAAGCTAAATTTACTGTCGAGTGCCAAATCAAATTCAAAAATCTCAAAACACAATTGACATTCTTAAATTTTAATAGTTCGTCTCGTCGTATTTAAAAACATATCAACTTGATAAATAGTATATAACTTTTGAAAACAAATCAACGAACACAGAAAAGACCATTCCTGTATAAATCCGTACGATGTCTTATTCGGGGGAGCTGTTCCGCATTATTTGTGTCTGTGAGTGAGTGTAAAGTGAATGGAATCATGAATGTGTGATCCACACAGTCTAAAATTCCCGGTTTACTCTGTACCGGATCCGTTACTGAATCTACAAAGACAAGTGAAGAACAGAAGAAGAGAAGAAGAATTTGGATAAGAAAGTGGCCGCCATTAAATTATAAAAATCAGAAGCTGAGAGATAAGAGGGAGAGAGATAGAGAGAGAGAGAGCCATGGCTGAATCTGTATTCTCTTTGGTACCAGAAGACGTAGTTTTCAAAATCTTCTTCAAGCTCCAAGACGATCCAAGAAACTGGGCTCGTCTTGCATGCGTCTGCACCAAATTCTCCTCTATTGTTAGAAACGTTTGCTGGAAAACTCAGTGCTATTCCGCAATCCCCACCGTCATCTCCGATCTCCTTCCTCCTTCCGCCGCATCGTCTTCATCCAACGCTGCGGATCCATCCCTAGCTCCTCCTCCTCCTCCTGGTGGTTGGGCTTCTCTATACAAACTCGCCGTCTGTTGTCCTGGTCTCTTCCACGCCGGGATTCTCCTCGAAAACTCCGATTTCGGTTTGGAACGTGAGCTAGGTCCCGATCAAAGCCTCGATCGTAAACCTACACCGACGGATCTAGCTTGCGACGACGGAGAAGTTTCGAAACCAGTCGGATCTGGAATAGAAACGACTTCGTTTTGGTCTCTCTACGACGATCTCTACACCGATACGCTCTCCGCTCCTCCGGAAGATTCAACCGACGTTCAAGAAGAAGAAATCGAAACGAGTGAGATCAGACCTGGACGAGATCTTCCGGTAAGGAAACGAAGGAAGATTTGTAGATCTCTAGGATCTCATTTAGCTTCAGGAGCTTGGAACCTTAGCCGTGAACAAGGCAACAAGCTTTTGGCCAGTAGATTCCGCGGCGATTGTCTCTACATTTGCAATTGGCCTGGTTGTATCCACGTCGAAGAGAAACGAAACTACATGTTGTTCAGAGGCGTTTTCAAAGATTTCAAACGCTCTCGTGTTTGGAGAACCATCAACGACGGTAACCACCGGAGTAAGATCTCCGGTTTGAAATGCGCGTTTTGCTTGTGCGACGAGACTTGGGATCTGCATTCATCGTTTTGTTTGAGAAGAGTGTTTGGGTTTCATGATGATGGTGAGCCCGTTGTGAGAGCTTATGTTTGTGAGAATGGTCATGTCTCTGGTGCTTGGACTGCTTTACCTCTCTACACTTAGACAAAACAAGATTGTTTGGTCTTCTTGTACTGTCTTTATCATCTCTATTGTTTGAGGTTTGTAATAATCGTATGATCATTTGTTTCATATTCTGGTTAAAGTTGAAGCTTCGATTAGAAAACTAGAGTGAATAAGATTGGCTCAGTACCAATCAGTGCTTATGTTCAGTGCTCAAGTTATGAAAAAGATGGATAGATTACTAGTAGATTGTCTTTGGCAGTTACACATAGAAAGACTGCTTAAACAAACTCTATGTCAAAACCAAAATAATGCAAGTCCAGGAGGAATGTTTTGGAAACCATATCATCACGCAAAATGCAGAAACTTAAACGGATGACAAATCCATAGAAAGGAAAACAGAGTAAACAACATTCTTATAAAGAAGGGAGTAGTAATTCAGAGGGTTTCATGGAACCTGAAAAAGCTACTAATACCACCATATGGTTTCATCTCTAGAAGACTAGAACAGTGTCTTCACTTGTCTGATTTAACAGATGTTGTTTGTTCTTCAGCTGGTGCCTTCTCTGTTGCAGGAGCTTCCACCTTGACAGCATCATCTTTCTTGTCTCCTGATTTCGCTGTTTCTTCTGCAATTACAAACAGATGTTTCAGTACTTAAGTTTCGCATTTTGTTGAGGAACAAAGTATACAAAATGTTTCCTAAGACTACTTAACATCTAAAATGGAATATGAGATGCTTGAATAACAAAGTCAATCAACTCATGCTCTCGTTTCATTAAGAAGCTGTGACCAAACGTAAACTAGAAAGATCTTCAAAACTCTTACCTTCATCATCGCTGTCTTCAAACTCTTCCATTCCACCCATACCGCCCATTCCTCCCATTCCACCCATGCCACCCATGCCGCCAAGTCCTTCAAGTCCGGCCATACCACCGAGTCCACCCATTCCACCCATTCCACCCATGCCACCGAGCCCTTCAAGTCCGCCCATTCCCCCAAATTTCTGCAAGAAGCAAGGATTGCTCATGAAGTCATTTCTCAAAGCTAAGTAAATATGAAGCAGAAGATAAACAATGATCACAAGTGAGAGACAAACCGAGAAATCCATTCCTTCCATTCCTCCCATACCTCCCATTCCTCCCATGCCTCCCATGCCACTCATATCCATATCTCCAGCACCTAAAACAAAACAAAAGAGTACAAAAGTTAACACATCCTAAATTGACGTACAGAGAGTATACAGAAGGATAGATATACAACTATAAGCTTTAAGAGGAATGCTAACCAGCGCTGCCTTCTTCATCCTCATCTACCCATTTGTCCCAATCCACCTTGACATAGTGTGGTGGCTTTCCGACACGGAGTAGTTTGTTCCACCTTTCTGGCTCTGCTTTCTCTATTATGCAGAATATGCTTCTTTCACCAACGTTGATCTTGCTTTCCTGTATAGAAAAAAAAAAAGATGAAAGATTTAGAACTAAAATAGGTAAACTAACGAAAGAATGAGACAAAGTTGGTCTACGAATCTCACCTCAACATTGACTTTATCGTGAAGTTCGAGTTTAAGCTCATAGAGATGGTTTTCTGGACCAACTTTAGCAGAGAAGTCAAAAACTCCTTCTGGGGCTAGATTGACCTTCGTGTCCTTAGTATCTGCTAATACTACAGTGAGGAAAATCTTGTCGGTAGTCTCAGCCCACTTCACTTCAGGATGACGACTGTAAAATACATGAAAAAACAATCACCTTATAAGTCTAAAACCATATTAGCCAACATAAAAGAAGAGAACTACCAACTATATATACAAATCCAAGAAACGAAACTGTCTCTTGATTCTACACTGAAAACAGAAACATCATTTAAGACCAATAAATCTTCAACCACATTGATAACACAAACTTAAACCCTAAACCCTAAATTCAACTGCTTTAAGCTTTAAACTTAAACAAGAAGAGATTGATACAAATTTATTCATAAACAATTGATAGCGACAATGTAAAGTGAACTTCGGACCCCCAACACAATAAACCCTAGACCCCAATTAAAAACCCTAATTTTTTTTTCCCCGAATCCTCAGGAACCCAATGAAAGCGTAGCCCTAAATCAACCGATACTAGAAAGAAACCAAGTTTCCAAGACAAACCCATGAGTAAAAATGAAAAATTGAAGTGAAACAAAGCAACAACACACGAATGAATCTGAGAAGCACGATGGAAGAAGAGTTAGGTGAAGATCCCAATAAGATAATAAAAGCGATGAAATAGGATTTTCGTATTAATTACCTCATGTTTACTGGAAAAGCTGTAGAAGAAGAAGAACCCTAAAGAGAGAAAACACAAACGGTGACGCAAAGATTTTTTTAGACTTGGCTTGATCGAGAGAGAAAGACTTCTCTTTCTAGTTGCTCCGCATAGATTGTGTTATAGTGCTCGAAGCGATTTTCCTCTACATGCTAGCGTATCGTAGTTACGGTGGGTCACAAAGAATCTCAACGGTGACACGTGTTGGAAGGCTGTGTATTGCTTACAGGTTCAACGGTTGAGATGGAACGGTTGTTATTTAGGGTTTGTGAGTGGACTGTTCTCTTCTGACTCATATAGTCTCTTTAGCCGAAATTTAAATTATTTTTGAAAATCTTGTAATCAAAATTATAATTCAAGTTTTTGTTTGTAATGTGTTAGGTAATTTAAAGATTAGGTTATATACTAAGGTGAGTCGTGTTAATTGATAAATTCACATACATGTCTTTTGGATAGTTCGTTTTAACATTATACCATGGAAACTTTCAAAATCATCAAACTAACCCCTCAAGAGAATCCCCAATATTTCCTTGTCTACAAGACAGTTGATTTACCTGTTGTGGCCAAGAAGATCATAATAAAGACTAGGGCAACATTTAACATTTACAGATTTTGTAGTTTAATAACATGAGTGATCCTCCTCCTCCAAAATGTTACTTTTAAGGATGCTCGCAATCTAAATACGTTAAGGCTAAATGACTAATCAGTTCATGTCAGCGACATGGCTGCAACATCATCATCATTGCTGCCGTCATCAGGTAATTTGAGTAAAGTTGTCAAGTCGACAAGATGCCGCATTGTTGGTCGTCCGTGTGGGCAGTTCCAAGGAGATTCCAGATCTGCCAAGTGTTCTACTATCTAACAATATACAAATCACAAAAGCATTAAGTTTTTGGACAGAAGATGAACTGAGACATTTAAACATGAGCAGAAGAATGCTGAAGGTTCGACTATTCGAGTTGAGTTTACTAGAGATGATTTAATGACTCCATATTCAGGACACAGTTGTTAATCTTAGGGTAAGTATTGGTTACCTTCTGCATTTCATTTTTTCTAAGTGGATCTCCGATCATCACAGACGATCTGCATGCTCGGGATGCTAGCATTGCACGGACTCGTGATGGACAAATCGAATCTGTTTTGTTGGTTTTGTAGCTACTGACAACCGAACATTCCCCGTGGTTATCTCCCAGAGTTGAAATTAGATCTTTAAGATCTGCCCGAAACAATAAATCAAATAAGAACGTATGCAAAAAAACATATGATGTAAGTAACAGAACTAAGGAAAAAACAACCTTCGACTCCAAAGGTGATATTCTTGCTATAAGGGACGACCCTTAGTCTAAAGTGTTTTCCGGGAGGAGCACCCGGATTCTCCTCTAGAAGAAAGCCATTTTCCCTAGAAAGTTGTTAAAAAAATATTAAATTTCTGAATTGATACCAGGAATAAGAAAATGTTACCAAGTATTATAATAGTGATCCTTCACCTGATGATATCCATGTGCATTAAAACTGTAACTTCTTCCTCTGGAGAGAGCTCCAAGTTCAAAGGCCTGATTTTTGGAAAAAAACAAAAAAATATAGGTAGTATATAAAGTAGTGGAAGAGAGATGCTACTACTGGTGTAAGTACTCTTTAAGTAACATGGGATCTAAGAAACGCCACTGTGAGAATGTGAAACCAGTGGAATGGAATCAAGAATCTAGATTGATGTCACAAAGCAACTCACTGGAGTAAGGGTTGCTGGTTCAGGACAGTTGACCTTGCTAAATGTTCGAAGTTGAATTTCTCATCAGCTGCATGCTGGCCATAAAAGTCAATCACTAGTCTACTCCATTGATTCAAATTTTAGATTAGGGAAGAAACTCTGAAATGATGGAAACTTCCACTGTCCACAATTCAACAAAAAACTAAACAAATCGGCGGAGGAAAAAAAGGCCTGGAATGGAAGCATACATATACGAAGACTCACCTGATCCACGATGAACAGATCTCGCTCCAATTTCGCAATGATGAACCCAAGATTGAATTGCCCGAGTACCTATCACACAGAACAATTAGATAAATCTTTCTCGACAGAAGGCAGGATAGAGCAGAACAAAAAACATTAAGAATCTATCTTTTGGTGCTGAGATATCGCTTAGTAGAAAAGATAGCTACCTGCATTCTCCTGAAATCTTCTTTTCGAAATAGCCTTTCCAGCTCAGAAGTGGCTGCAGCTAAAGCCCTTGCTTTTCGCTCTTCATCATCCGGTTGAGATAACTCTAATGTTGCAGCGGCAAAACACCTGTAACTTGTACATTTTAAATCATCCCATTTCTCTAACTACAGACAGGAAGCCCAAAAGATGAAGGAAAGAAATCTTACTTTTTAGGCTGAGGCGTGTTCATGCATTTAGATACATAACCTGTGGACTGTAATCTCGACAGCCTTTCTAACCTCCTCTTCCTGAGGTTATGAAAACTAAATTCTAATGTGGAAAACATTTTTGGACCGGTTGACTGAGCTGGGGAGTCCAGTACTGTTGCAACAGATCGCAGTGGCTGACTGCAACGTGGATTTTCCTCCAAAATCCTTTCCATATCCCCCTTGGGGAGTGTTTTATCTGATGTTGGTTCTTCAAAACATAATGATTTTTCATGTTCCTGTAGATGAAATAGTGGTTGAATAACATTTAATTTTAGGAGATACAGTAACCAAAGATATAGCCGCATTAAACATAAACGATTAGCAACATAGATTTGAGTACAAAAGCCTACTTACTCTTTCATGTCTTTCAACTTTATCAGTATCGATTCCAGGAGACGTCCGATTTTCAGATTCAGAATCTATTTGGTTTGGCATCTTATCTTCCTTTGAGGGGACCATACCATCAACGTGATCACCTTCCATCAGACATCTTGCAGCTAACGCACGAACTTCAAATCTGCTTTTCTCCACACGACAACTAGAAGGTTGGTTTCTGAGTACAGGTGCTTCAGAGAGCATGGTGCTTATGTTCTCATGTTTTCTTTTCCCCACAGTAACAAAAGTATTCAAAGTTGACTGGGCAAAGCTAGAGCGACTGCTTAAGTGTTTACTTGCATCAGTAACTTTCTCACTGACATTAGAGTGAGGCAAATCTTTGCTCGTTGTCTTGTCAAGGTGA
>NC_025686.1:1670879-1693709 GCF_000633955.1 Camelina sativa
GTATTGGTTACCTTCTGCATTTCATTTTTTCTAAGTGGATCTCCGATCATCACAGACGATCTGCATGCTCGGGATGCTAGCATTGCACGGACTCGTGATGGACAAATCGAATCTGTTTTGTTGGTTTTGTAGCTACTGACAACCGAACATTCCCCGTGGTTATCTCCCAGAGTTGAAATTAGATCTTTAAGATCTGCCCGAAACAATAAATCAAATAAGAACGTATGCAAAAAAACATATGATGTAAGTAACAGAACTAAGGAAAAAACAACCTTCGACTCCAAAGGTGATATTCTTGCTATAAGGGACGACCCTTAGTCTAAAGTGTTTTCCGGGAGGAGCACCCGGATTCTCCTCTAGAAGAAAGCCATTTTCCCTAGAAAGTTGTTAAAAAAATATTAAATTTCTGAATTGATACCAGGAATAAGAAAATGTTACCAAGTATTATAATAGTGATCCTTCACCTGATGATATCCATGTGCATTAAAACTGTAACTTCTTCCTCTGGAGAGAGCTCCAAGTTCAAAGGCCTGATTTTTGGAAAAAAACAAAAAAATATAGGTAGTATATAAAGTAGTGGAAGAGAGATGCTACTACTGGTGTAAGTACTCTTTAAGTAACATGGGATCTAAGAAACGCCACTGTGAGAATGTGAAACCAGTGGAATGGAATCAAGAATCTAGATTGATGTCACAAAGCAACTCACTGGAGTAAGGGTTGCTGGTTCAGGACAGTTGACCTTGCTAAATGTTCGAAGTTGAATTTCTCATCAGCTGCATGCTGGCCATAAAAGTCAATCACTAGTCTACTCCATTGATTCAAATTTTAGATTAGGGAAGAAACTCTGAAATGATGGAAACTTCCACTGTCCACAATTCAACAAAAAACTAAACAAATCGGCGGAGGAAAAAAAGGCCTGGAATGGAAGCATACATATACGAAGACTCACCTGATCCACGATGAACAGATCTCGCTCCAATTTCGCAATGATGAACCCAAGATTGAATTGCCCGAGTACCTATCACACAGAACAAACAGATAAATCTTTCTCGACAGAAGGCAGGATAGAGCAGAACAAAAAACATTAAGAATCTATCTTTTGGTGCTGAGATATCGCTTAGTAGAAAAGATAGCTACCTGCATTCTCCTGAAATCTTCTTTTCGAAATAGCCTTTCCAGCTCAGAAGTGGCTGCAGCTAAAGCCCTTGCTTTTCGCTCTTCATCATCCGGTTGAGATAACTCTAATGTTGCAGCGGCAAAACACCTGTAACTTGTACATTTTAAATCATCCCATTTCTCTAACTACAGACAGGAAGCCCAAAAGATGAAGGAAAGAAATCTTACTTTTTAGGCTGAGGCGTGTTCATGCATTTAGATACATAACCTGTGGACTGTAATCTCGACAGCCTTTCTAACCTCCTCTTCCTGAGGTTATGAAAACTAAATTCTAATGTGGAAAACATTTTTGGACCGGTTGACTGAGCTGGGGAGTCCAGTACTGTTGCAACAGATCGCAGTGGCTGACTGCAACGTGGATTTTCCTCCAAAATCCTTTCCATATCCCCCTTGGAGAGTGTTTTATCTGATGTTGGTTCTTCAAAACATAATGATTTTTCATGTTCCTGTAGATGAAATAGTGGTTGAATAACATTTAATTTTAGGAGATACAGTAACCAAAGATATAGCCGCATTAAACATAAACGATTAGCAACATAGATTTGAGTACAAAAGCCTACTTACTCTTTCATGTCTTTCAACTTTATCAGTATCGATTCCAGGAGACGTCCGATTTTCAGATTCAGAATCTATTTGGTTTGGCATCTTATCTTCCTTTGAGGGGACCATACCATCAACGTGATCACCTTCCATCAGACATCTTGCAGCTAACGCACGAACTTCAAATCTGCTTTTCTCCACACGACAACTAGAAGGTTGGTTTCTGAGTACAGGTGCTTCAGAGAGCATGGTGCTTATGTTCTCATGTTTTCTTTTCCCCACAGTAACAAAAGTATTCAAAGTTGACTGGGCAAAGCTAGAGCGACTGCTTAAGTGTTTACTTGCATCAGTAACTTTCTCACTGACATTAGAGTGAGGCAAATCTTTGCTCGTTGTCTTGTCAAGGTGACCTACAGCGAGGGACTCACCATGGACTGATAAAGAACCTTCCCCTTTCTTAGGCCCCTGTGCCTTAATGTCAAATTTAAACTTCTCCATAGTCGAACTATTATCAATCTCAGCATCCCTTGAGAAAGAAATTTCCTTTCCATTAACTTCCCCCTGTCTGGTTTTAGAGCTGACATCCAGAACAATCCCTTTGGGCAGGAGATTTGATTTCTCCTGAAGAGATGAAACTCCAGCCTTATCTGGTTGCTCGGAATTCTCCTCGAACCTATTTACAGTATAAGACGCATTACTAGAAGAATATATCTCGTTCAGACCTTCCCTGAGAGAACCGATAACAGAAGTCTCATCAGAGAAGAACACCTTTCTTTTATCGGGCGTGACATTCAAATCACATGCTCCACCTGGCACAATAAAATCCAGAATGGCAACTGGATATTTTCGAGAACTTGTATCTTTGTATAACTCATTCACCAATTTGCTGACTTTCGGCATATCTACAGGCCGACCATTAATGAAGAAATACTGTCGATCTGCCAAATTGCGTCCAGTACCCTGTCCGGGCTTGGAAAGAAACCCTTCAACTCTACAATCATCTGATATAGATATACTTACAGGCTGTAGACTTGTAAAGGTGCTCATGCCAAATACTGTTATGATATTGTCTTTAAGTGAACCCCTCCCTTGTGTGTTCAGCACAACAGACTTTGGGGTTTTCCCAGTCGTGTTAGAGCAGACAAACCGCACTCCTTTCGCAATAAGTGCATATGCCTACACAAAGGAAACAAGAGGAAAACCATTGAAGATTTCATAGGTCATCACTGAAACAGAGATTGAGCAAAAGTCAAAATCTGATTCTAGCATAAAAAGCTGAACTTAAAACAGTCTACATAGTAAACATAATTCCCAGCATAATGATCCAGACAAGTGTGAAAATCAAAGTATTCAGTCAGAGAGACTCACGTTCAATAAAGATACAAGCTTTCCATACTCTTTGCGTATATTGCGCTTAAACTCTTTGCTTCGTACAGGTAAATTAGAAAACAGCTTCCTCACAGTGACAGTAGTACCGATTTGGCGAGCAGTCTTCTTTTCATCAGTCAGCAAACCAGAATGATCAAACGTCAGAAGCGTAGCAACAGGCTCATTCTTTGTTCTTGTTTCCACCGTGAGATTCCCTAATGCACAGAGAGAGCTCAAGGCTTCTCCTCTAAAACCATAAGTAGTCAAACTCAGAAGATCTGTGAAATCCTCCAGTTTAGAAGTATGGTGCTTAAGTGCAAGAACCTGTAAACACCATTGTTGTCAATAAGAGATCCGAATCATCACCGAATCATCAGAGAATTTAAGGGAAACAGAGACCTTGAAATTGGTTGGGGAAATGCCACAACCGTTGTCGATGACCTGAAAGTAGTCTTCGCCGTAGTCTCGGAGGTTGATCTCTATACTGGTGGCTCCGGCGTCGAGACTGTTCTCCACAAGCTCCTTGACAGCTGAGGAGAGGTCTAAAATGACTTGACCGGAGCAGATTCTGTGAACTACGTTTCTGTTTATCGGTCTTATTAACGGAGAGCTCGTAGTCGCCGGAGACGGAGACGGCGACGAATCTCCTTGCATTTTCAAAACCCTAAAACTCGAATTAGTCTCCTCAATCGAATCAAAACACTGTAATCTGGGGACTGAGTGAGTGAGCGAGTGAGAGAGAGAGAGAGCAAAACAAACCCTTAGGTCTGTGACTGTGTTTTGCCGCCCAAAACTCGAAGGCGAGCCAAAATTGCTTTGTGAGGACGATGATGAAGCTTTTGCCGTTTTGCGTTTGTGAGAACGTAGCAGCACAGTGCGTTTTGCGTTTGGCGTTCTGCGTTTTGAATAAGTTGATTTTGATTTGATGTTACTTGTTTAATGGACTGAAAATATAAAACCCATATCTTCATATTGGGCTTAGACCTCAATTTAAGTAATCGTCCGGGCCACGTAAAACATTTTAGCCTTTTAGGTCTAACTAAGCATTTTAGGGTTTCTTCTTCAAATGCTCAATCTCATTCTCTGGTATCTCTCTACCTGTTGACTGGAATCTAATGGCGATTAAACGGAAACATCAAGCTGTTACCGTCGTTGCTCCATCCTCGAGGAAGGTTCGCAAAACCGATAAGGTGAGAGAAATTACAACTTTTTTCGTAGGTTTTGGAATTGGTGTTTGGGTTCTAAATTCCATATGTATTTGTGCAGCTAACGTCGAAGATACTGAAGGTAGCCTATGAGCAGCAAAGGGAGTTAGTTGATGAAGAAATCGCAAAGACAATCCCAATGAGTTCCTTTTTCAAGGAGGCAGTTAATGGGTTGGAAGATTTTATTGATGATGATGAGCAATCTCAAGAGTTTCAGACCCAACTTGATTACCAAGTGAGATTATTTATCAATCGTGAGGGTTATATTTAACTGTTATGTAGACTCTAAACATCATTTTTCTTAGAAACCATTTGGAGGATATTACTTATTATAAGACAAGCCATGTTTGCAAAGTAACTCGACTCTGTGCAACTGTTCTAAACTGGCTGCAGGATATGACCAGTACTGAGGAAGAAGACAATTTATTTGATGCATTGTTTTCCCAGGATGGAGCTTCAATAGCTAAACGTCTCTCTAATGCTATTACTTGTATCAAGAAGCGTGAAGATAAAGGTGATGATGCTACAATATGTTTCTTGCATACCTAAGCTATTTCTGTGTGCAAAATTATTGTTTGTATGGTTTTATGTGGCTAAGTATATCTTTTTCGTGTTGAACGTTCAGCTTCTGTTGCAGAAAAAACTACTTCCATGCCCATGCCCATGCCTGAAGATAAAGATGATGCTAAAATATGTTTCTTGATTACCTATTTTAGTTATCTTTTCCGTGTTGAAGCTTCAGCTTCTGTTCCTACTTCCATGTCCATGTCTGAAGTCTCTGACCGTATTAAAAAGTAAACTTCTCTTTGTTTCCTTGTCAATGTATTATCAGACTACTAAGTGTGCTTTTGAAGTCTTTTGTCTCTGATAACCACAAAACTGTGCAGGCTTGTAAAGGATATGAGTATATACACACAAGGGAAATTGCCGGAAGATTTTATCAAATTTACCAAAGAGGAAAAGTGGGTTAGTTTATTGAAGTTGACTCAACCAGAGAGTTGGTCAATTAATGCCATGTACAAGGTTACAACCATGTTTGCCTCCAGTAGCAAAGCTGGACTCTTCTTTAAGCATTTTCTTCTTCCTCGGGTGAGAGAGGATATCAGAAACCGCAGAAAGCTACACTTTCTACTCTACCAATCCTTGAAAAAGACACTGTTCAGGCCCAAGGATTTCTACTTGGGAATTCTTTTTCCCCTGTGTAAGGTGTGTTTGTTTTTGCCAGTCGTATCAATTTATTCTTTCTCCTTATGATCATCCATTTTCTAAAATTACTTGCATCATTTGTACTCCAGTCCGGAAATTGCACCCAAGATGAAGCTAGAATCATAGGAAGTATGATACAAAAATATACTATTCATGAAAACTTCTCAAGGTATAGCTTCTTTCTCAAAAATTTTGCCATATTATCAAACACACGAATAAAAAACAGTCTCATGATTCCTGTTAATGAACTGCAGTGCTGCCTTGGTATGTTTGGCGGAGTTGAAATTTTGTGGCGAAACATGGTAAAACACGCAAGCTAACCTTACACTTTACATATAGATTTTGTGCGTCTTTCTTTGGTTATATTCTGTTTTTGTGTGTGTGTGTGTGTGTGTACAGTTACTTCATGAAAGTTATTCTGGACAAGAAATATGCACTGGCGTATATGGCGGTCGATGCGGTCACTGCTTACTTCTTGAGATTTCATAAGGAGACGAGAGTTATGCCTGTTATTTGGCACCAAACACTTCTTTCCTTTGTCCAATGGTAAGTAAGAAAGAGTTGTTCATTTAGTCATTGGAACCAGCTTTAACCTCTCTCATGGTAAAAAAACCTCTACTTTTTTGCAGTTACAAGCATGAACTAAGAAAGGAAGATAAAGAGAGTCTCAGAAGTCTACTTGAAAAACAAAATCACAAACTTGTATGACACTTCTTTAGTTACTTAATGTCATCTAGTAAAAATCTTATGAACTTTTTTTTTTTCTTATCTAACCTTCCTTACCATTACAACAGATTACTCCTGAAATTGTGACAGAGCTTGATAACAGCAGAAACCGCGGCGAGAAGTTTATTATTTCGGCTTCAGCTCCTACAACACATAAGCCGATAAAAGAAGACTTATTTGACATGCCAGAAGTTCCAATGGAAGAAGACTAGTGATCAAATTGTGTGAAACTGAGTGACCGAACCTTGTTTTGTTATTTTTCCGCTTTCTCTTTAAACTTTCAAGAACGTCCAACCATAATACTTATGTATTTTGCTTCAAGAAATATACAAATTCTCTGAAATTTGATTATATGTCGTCTAGATACGATCATAAGCTAATACACGATAGTTTTAAAGACAAAAAGCACATACCTTCTTGGTTTAGAATTATGTCCGTATCCTTAAAAGACCCGAGCCTCTATATACATACGCATGTATGGGGTTATACAGCGAATGTTATTTCTTTTTTTCTTCTTATGTTGAGAAAGAAAATGAATTAGACAACAAAACGAACAACACTCTCTTATCTCTCTTTCTCTCTGTACATAAATTTATAAATTAAAGGACCAAAATGAGATAAAAACCGAACAAATCCCTCTTCCTCTCTTTTGTTTCTTCTACATGAAGTAGCTCAACGACGTCTTCTTCCTCGATCCTCCTTCCCCGTACAGCTCATTCCATTGCTGAAGCTCGTTCATGTTTGATGAGTCTGAAGAAACACTCGCACATACCTACATGTTTTTGATTATATATTTTAGCCCTCTTTTCAATTTATAATCACAATGTTAAACTCATTAGGTTCTTTGGGTATTTTGTCTGGACTCACCTGATCATGGGCAGCCTTGAAATCATTCATTGTCAGGGGACGAACGTCTGTGCAGCTATACAATGGTGGTGTGGGACGGTTCTCTGCATGAGCTGCAGTTTTCTCCTGTTGTCAAAACAGGGATCAGTATATAGATGAGTTCAGTGAGTAAATTAAATGGCCTTCCGATTCAAAGGAATGCGCATTAAGTCAAAAGACGAACCTTCTTTTCTTTCTCCAGTATTTCTCGGATTGGAAGATGTGCTGCGGTCACACACAGATTCTGCAACCAAATGAAAATGTGAGTGTGTTTTTACAGGGAAGGAGATTGAAAGGGAGCAAGAGGAAAAACTGGAGACCTTTAAGTCACTTCCTGAGTACCCATCTGTCATATTTGCTATAGCTTCTAAGTCAACATCTGGTGCTATATCTTCTTTTGCTAGAATAACACTCAAGATCTTTGATCTGTTCGTAGCATCTGGAAGATTAACCATCAATCTGCATAGAAGTAGTAGTATGCCGGAGAGGCTCAGCAATGGTTGCAATATGAGGTAAATTCTTCAAAAGTAACAGAGAACAGAGGCTGGTCTTACCTCCGGGGAAGCCGTCTAATAACAGCTTCGTCGAGGTCAAATGGTCTGTTGGTGGCAGCGAGTACCAGAACTCGTTCTCTATCCTTTGTTCGTAAACCGTCCCAGTTTATCATGAATTCATTCTTCATCTTCCGCATAGCTTCATGTTCCCCTGGATTTTCACGCCTTCCCAACATGCTATCAACCTAAATAATGTTTATCCACAATCATCAGATGGAGAAAGTACATAAAAGAGCTTGACGTCGGAGGAGAGGAGAAACAGAGAACGCTTTTTAGTCACTTCAAACATACCTCATCAACAAAAATGACACTTGGCGCAATCTTGCTTGCTAAGGAGAAAACAGCTTTCACGTACTTCTCTCCCTCACCAAACCACTGCAAAAGCATTTATCGCAAATGGTCAATTACTATCTCTAAAAGAAATGAGATCGCTTTATGAGAGATACCTTTGAAGTAATGCTGGACATTGAGATATTGATGAAGTTTGCGCCAGCCTCAGTTGCTACTGCCTTTGCCAACATCGTCTTCCCAGTACCAGGAGGTCCAAACAACAGTATACCTTTCGTAGGCTGTATTAAAACAATAATATATCTGTTTGGTTCCAGTAAAGTGGGAGCAACAAACATATATGAAAACGTATACAATAAAAGGTACCTTCGTTAGCTGGCCTTTGTCAAACAATTCCGGTCTTTGAAGAGGAAGCATCACCAACTCCTTCAATGTGTCTTTCACATTTTCCAGAGCCCCAATATCATCAAAGGAAACACCTATATCGCTAGGTGGAATGACATCCGACAAGAGTTTTTTCTCGAATTCGTTCTCAGTAACAACATCCTGAAACAGCATAGCGAAGAAACTCTTAACGCCGGAAAATCCTATGCACTAGGTAGGCAGATTGGGAAGAAAGAGATCATGTTACATAATATTACCTTCAGAGACTTCTTTAAACTCTTGTTTTCGTTCTGAATCCCATGTAACATCTGCAGGCCATACGCAATGCTGCGAAATGTGCCAAAATGTTATTTATAAATCTAAATTAATCTAAATTGTACCTTAGCTACTGTATCCCACAGCCTATAAAAGAAAGCTCACCTTTCTGCAGAGATAACAAGCTTGTTGTCTTTTACTGTAGGGTCTTTACAGTTTATAAGATGGTGACCGTACGCCCAGCCAACCACTTTTTCTACACCTATTAACAAAAGTTTTGGTTAGTCAAATGACGGCTTACTAAGAGACAGCATAAAGAAAGAATAAAGCAAGTGAAAGAGGCTTACTTTCAGATGGAAGAGTTTGATCTTTGATGGACAAGGTTCCAAGGTCAGGGCAGTCAAGTCGGTTTTTGGTGAGGACCTGTAACCATCATTAACAAAGACATAAGCAAAAGACAAAAACAAGAAAAGGAAACCAGGAACAATTGCTAAAGGATTCGATTAGAAGATGCTCACTGCAAGGATGCTGGTTATATTAGCCTGAACCTTCAAAATCTCTGTGTCACGTTCGAGTTTCTCTTTCCAGTCCAAGAGCAAAGCTTCATCCTGTGTATGTCTTACGAGCATAAGAAAAAAAAAAAAAAAAAAAAAAAAAAAAAANNNNAAACAATAGACAAGAAGAAATGAGTGAAGGCATCAACCTGAGGTAACTGGATGGCGATTTTGTTAGGAAACAGTCGAGTTAATTGTTTCATTGATTTAGGCGTCTCTTTGCTTCTATCGTGCAGTTTACCAAAATTATCCTGCAGATAATATGAACCATCATTTTCAACATCTACAAAGGACCTAAGATGACTATGATGAACCTTACCATTCAAGATTGAAAAAATTAGGTACACTACAATTTCGAGAAAAGAAAATAATTCAAGATAAGTCAGGTCATCATACCGGGAATGCAAGATCCAGTAATGCTGTCTGGTTGCCACCAAACTTAGTAAACAAGAAACCTCCAGGATGGGACTGAAAATGAACCATTAAACCTCTAATTAACTATACATATAAACAAATCAAAACCAACAGAAAGATACCAAAAGAGAAATAGAGAAGATTAGATAAGTTTCTTACTTTCTCCTTTCGGCTGTCCAACTGGGTTTGTGAGGCCATGACAACAATATTTTCCGGTAAAGTCTCGAGCTTGCTCTTCAAAGTTGCATACACATCACTGTTCCCCACGAGAGATTTCTCAATGTCTTTCAGGAACAATATTAATGACCCTCCTTCACTCTCACTATATGCGACCTATGATACCAATGAAGAGGTTAACAATCACGTAGCTATAAGCCATAAATGGTACTCTACCATAACTTGAGTTATGAAAAGTACCTCAAAGATTTCATTAACAGCAAGTTTATCAGCATCATCGCTAGAAGAACCATCTAACCGAAGTGAACTAGCTGCACACAAAGAAAGATATTAATAAAAATCACTTTCTAAGTAAGGTAGAGTTGGAAATAACAACCAGCCAATTACCAGCACAAAAAAACCCATGTTCTTCTTCGCAGAGACCACCAAGATCATTGCCATCTTGTACAGGCCTATCGAATCTAATCCCAATTTTTGAAGCAGAGTTGTCTTCAAATGCAAGGAGTACTTTTCCCTGGGAACCTATAGACGGTCCCCTATATTATATAGCAGAGAAATAGTAAGATTTAAGTTCCGAATACAACGTTTACAGCAGATGTGAACACAATACCTTAGTGTGCCTTGAAGAGAAGAAACTGCAGAAGACGAAGGACCTGCAAACCTTACTCGGTCACCTAAAAATAATTAAAGTGCTTGTTCAATAAAACAGAAAGAATGGTACATAAATAGAAGGTGAATAATCAGATGATTAAAAAAAAAAACATCATGCCTGCTTTGAATGTGTAACTTTTAGAAGTTGCAGTTGACACTTCTTGCTTTGGTAAAGCCTGAGAGCTTAATGTTGAGCCACCTGTTATATCAGCATCAACACTTGAAGTTGGTTTCTTATGCTGCAATGCTTGTGCAGCCTGAACAGCTCGTTTAGCAAGCATAGATAGCTTTTCACGCCTAGAACCTTCTTTAGAAGATTCAGCTTCCCTGGCTGGTGATCCCTGAATCCATCGAAAAACAATAGAAAATTTATAACTTCACATATATGGATGTTGAAAACAATGTCGGAGTTGGCACTGTGACACGTATAGCATCAAAGCTATCTGGGACCAAAAGACAGCACTACCAGTTAATACCAACTTGCTTAAGATGACAAATATTTTAACAAATAAAACAACAGATACTATTTACACTAGTAGTAATATAAGCTGTCACATCTCCTGACTGGTTTATTGGGATTTATCTTCTTTTAGAATAATCTTTTTGGATCCATGTAACTAGGTATATAGATCCTGTTCATGGAACTCATTTTACTCTCTTGTAAGTGACTTAGGTCTGTCAATAAAAGAAGCACAAAAGAAAAAATAAAGAGGAGAAGATTACCCCAGGCAACAAAAGAGAGTCAACAATCATCAATTTGGCTCCAAAATTTTTAGCAAACGCTTTTGCCAACATTTCCTGATATATCTCAGAGCCTAAGAATATTTTATAAGGTGAACATGGTTAGAAAAATAGTTATCTTAAACCTTATGTATACTAAGGTAAACCTGGCGGAATGGACACAACAAAAAGTAGAAAGACTGCTGATGAAGCCTCATACCTGCTGGCCCAGAGAGTAAGATACGGGGACAAGTTGTCGTCAAGTCTGATCCATACTTTGCATACTTGTTTCCACCGTTCATATGGACAAACATCGATGTTATCAAAACATCCTTTGTCATGGCACTGAGACAATATATATTTTAGCTATATAAATCCTCAAAACATCAAACGCAAGATGTGTGACAGAAATGTAACATAATATCTAGCAACCATACCTTAAATAATAAGGGAAGTTCTCAAAAGAAACTTCTATGTTTTCAGCATTAAGTACTCCTCCTCGCAGACTATCCTTAAACGCTTGGCGTCTAGTCGATATCGTCGATGAAAGATCAAATTCTCTAAGGAATTCTCTCACTTCCCTTCGTTCATCCAGCAATTTGGAGATACTGCCCCTTATATCAAATGAAGAAGATTCCCCCAGAAGATGCGTAATTGGTCTAATTTCAAAACCAGAACCAGGAACATTTCCACCATCAGCTTCTTGAAAAGGATCCAATCCACTGCCATCGACATTCAGATTCTCATTGGCAGTACAAGAGGTTGAAGCAACATTTTTCTCAACAGCAGCAATAGCAGCTTGGTCATTGTTACTATCAGCATCGTTCATCTCAGTATCCGAGATGCAATCATTGCAACTGGAAGGTACCACAGGAACCTCCGGATTTTGCTGCCTCTTGGCAGCTTTAGCAATTGGCGGTAGAAGATGGAAGTTGCGGTACTTAGATAGAGATGCCAATATAGAGGCCCCATCAACAGCTGAGGAGTCTCCTGCTCTTGTCTCGACATGAACCCCTTTCAGAGGGGAACCCCGAGCTTCACATATATTCAACGAAGAAGATCTGTCGGGAGCAGCTAGATTTTCATCTTTAATAGGTTGAAATATCTATAAAATGGTTAAGAAAATTTTACCAAAAGCCACTGAATTGAAATGACAAAAACGTTATAAATCAAGTAGAATGAAGCGATAACATTCCAAGCAACTCCAAAAAGGATACATAAGAATGTTTCGCAGAAACGCTGAAGACAACCTCGTCACCACCCCTCAGATTAACACAAGCATTTTTCTGGTAACACTTGCCATTGACCTGAACAAGAACTCCATTCCCTATAATCTCCAGGGATGCAACTGTTGGACCACCAGGCTGCAAGGGACTATGTAAGCAAAAGACTTTTCCACACTTTTGGCCAGTAAGAGCGAATAACAAATGGGATTACCTCAGACTGCTTCAATTCACAAAGGGTGGCAGGCATAGATTGGTCTTTGATAGATAAATCGCAACCCCGGCGTCCAACAGTAAACACAGGGCTTCTCATGATACGGTGAGGATTCTGACATAGCAAAGAAACACCGTATTATATAGTCAGAACAAAAGAACTAAAGTCACAAAAAACAAAAGAACATAGTGAACCAAAACAAGGCAAGAACTAGACATGCAGACAACAAAACTCTGAAAAAACAAATCTTTCCTTCAAAAATTCCACTTTTCGAATATTAAGCGCAATTCGCAGACTTTTAGACAATACACAGAAGTGATCACGAAGTTTGACTCACCAGAGAATACTGAGAAAGTAGCTTCGCCCATGGAGCCTTTGAAGCACGTTTCTTAGCCGCCTTTGATTTCTCAGCATCGGTCGCCACTTCAGCTTAGATCCAAAAGAAACACCAAAACATAAGAAAAGGAGATTACTTTAGGAAAAATTCACATCGTGGATGGAAGAAGTGAAAAAAAACCTGCTATGGTAGGAGTCGCCAAGACTTGGACTTGAGGATTAGCGTCGGTTTCAGGAGAGTTCTCAATCACCGGCACATCAGTTGGAACAGGCTTCTCCGCATCCATAGGCTGTGGATCAGAGGATCCAAGTTCCGGCTCTCCAGATTCCGATCCAGGATCCGAAGCCGGTACTTGATTCTCGATCGGAACCTCGCTCGCTGAAGAGGAACCAGCCGGTTCAGCCGTCGCCTAGGGTTTCCAAAATTCAAAAAACAAAATCAGATCCCCCGGAAAGAGAAACAAAACCAGATTCAAAATCAAGAAGCAAAAAGAGAAGGGAATAATTAAAAAAACCAATCTTGAATAAAGTACGAACAGGTTCAAGAGAGGAAGCAGCAGCGGCATCGATCTTGACCTTAGATCGCTTGTTAGGCCTTGGAGATGAAGACGCTTCAGGGGAAGAAGAACAAGCACAGAAACGCTTGGAAGCGGAAGAGCTACGTCTCGTCTCAACCATATCTCTCACGACCTCCCTTATCTTTTCTCCGCCTTGACTTCGCCTTGATCCAAGAAGAAGAACCGCTTTGGTTTCTCCCGAGAGAGAGAGAGAGAAGAAGAGAAGAGAGAAGAAGAGATTAGAGATAGGAGAAGGAGAGAGAGAGAGGCGAAATCGAAAACAATAAAAATCAGAGAGATTTCATGTAAATGATTACTGAGAAGGTCAATTTATATAAGCTGCATACTTTTTTATTTTATTTTATTTTTTTATCTGTGCGTTTAATTTACATTACGGGTCAAATTTATAAATACACCTGACCATATTCCTCATTTTATAATTAATAATTTTAACAAATCTAAATTTTGGATCAATACTGTTGCTGCTATGCGATTTTCCAGATTTTAAGTCGGCATGTATAAAATTTTTAGTCAAAATAAAGAAATTATTTGTAAAATTTAATGTTATACATTTCTATTTATTGTTGGATAATATAGATATTTGCATACTTACTTTGTTAATAGATGTAAATAAGTACATTATATACATATATTTTTGATATTAATTTTAGTATGTAATTTAATTATTTTAAAATTATAAACGTAAACGACAAATTGAATCCATAATCGATGAATACACTTCTCGACAAAAAGTAAGATTTTACATTATAGTTTTGTAGTTTTGCATATTATATCTAATCTATATAACGACTATTTTGTTATCCATGATTTTTTGAAAGTAAAATAAATGCATACGACAAAAAAATCTTTTCGTTGTTTTTAATTAATAAATTTTAGAAAATTGAGTAATTGTTGGTATAAAATTCCAAACTTTTCAAACAAAAACAAAAGCACATATATATATATATGCAAACACACACACACACTATATCAATTAAACAATAATACTTGTACACATTATAGGCTATAATTTATAGCTGATTTAATATTTAAAACAAAATTCCTGAATTACATTAGTTATTTTTGGTAGAGCCTTTTATAACTAAAACTACTGTATGTGGTGAAACCAAGTTGGATAAAATATTCTGATATGGTATAGTTTAGTTGTGGAGAATAATGTATTTAATAATGATTTCCTTTTTTTGTTTTAGAAAAAAAAAAGTTGGCATTTTATATAATTGTCCAAAAAGAGAAAGAGAGAGTTAGCTCCCCCGCTTGGGCAATACAGAAGCACGTATCTGACTATCTGTACAGATAAGGAGGTAAGATTCTACTTGCCTTTTTTTAGGAGATTGACTCCAAAACTGGTCAAATCTTTAACTTTACCACATCAAAACACACACACTCACTCACAATTTTATTATGGTCAAACTCTCTCTTATCATTCACTTCACTATTTACACGACCAAACCATACCATATATAACAAAAAAGGTAATTTTTAAAAGAATGCTCATAACATTCAAACTCCTTATAATAATGTGTCCTTTTCATATATTTTACCACAATATTTTATTTACTATAAATTCTGTTTGAGTGTGTATAACTATGGGGAACAAAATATTGGTGAAAAATCTTATACAAAATTTTAAAAGACAAAAGAAGAACAAATGAAGTAAAAGAAAAAGTCAAACTAAATCACACAAGTCCATCGAGGAATCCTTAAGAATAGTGTATATATAAAAAAAAAACAAATCAAGAATATTTGACCAAGAACATGCAATCGTAAAGAATCTTTTTTAAAGACGAAAAAAACCGAACCGGTTAGTTCGCAGCTACGACACAAACATATGTACGTTACGATGAATGACAAAACACTTGGGGGTTCGGTTTGTCTACCGTCGGTTTCAATAGTTGGGCACGTGTTCGCGTTCGCACGAGTCCAGTCTCCTAAAAAGTCTTCTGACTATACAAACCATGCATGCTTCACCACGTGACCTTTTTTGTATTGAGTTTTAAAAGGCGGTTACTTTTTGGTTTTCGAGGTTAATAAGGCTGAAATCTAATGGCGGTTATAATGTGAATGTTAATGGCCTTTTTTTAAGGAAAATAAATAAATACATATGAGTGGCTTTTTATACATCAATGTTTTTTGCTTCCTGACATTAAAAAAAAAAAATACAAAAAATCTAGCGCAACTCTTTTTAATTCATTTTCAAAATTGAATGTCTACCAGGCTAAGCTATGATTTTTTTTTCTTATAACTTTTTAAGGAAAATATGATTTAGCTTTGTAACAAAAAAAAAATATACATATATGTGGATGGATATATATATTCATCACATCTAACTTTATAAAAAATACCACAAAAATCTAGCAAATTAATATAGTTCTTTTTTTTTAACAACAAAAGAATTGACTTAAACAATCTAATTGGAAAAAAATAGTTAACATATGTAATCACATGTGGTTAATTACGAACTTGTCGTACTAGTCGGTCTGCAAGTACATTTGCATTCCTAGAAATTAAAGTTAACGAAAAACTTGAGAATTCCTCTATATCCACCTTGATGTCATCGAGATAGGCAGAGAAAGCCGGCCAGTCAACCGGTGAAGACACCATCTTCACCAAATCTGAGTAGTCTGTGAGAAAAGCTATATCTCTGAAGTCATGTCCGATCATACATTACAAAACCCACACAAAGGCTTCAACCTCAGCATGAAGTGGCGAGAGACTTCGCCGAAAATTTGAGGCACCCATGAGAGGAGGAGAATCTTGTGACGACATACACACCCAGCCTGCACCGGCAAATTTGTCTTTGTCCTTCCAAGAACCATCAACAAAACAGCGGAAACCAGTGTACACAGTAGGAAGAGAAACACATTCCCGCACCAAACGAGGTTTGGGACGTGTTGGAGCCATAATACCCTCCTCGTCCTCAACCTGAGCCACAGACCAGACCGTTGCCTCACTGGCCGCCAACTGCGCTATTTCGGCCGGCTTTTCCACCTCATTTTCGAATAGCTTCGCATTCCGCGCTTTCCAAATGTACCACATGAACCATGAAAAAGTTATAACCTGAGCCCCTGGGTTTTATGCCCCAAGAAAATGATCCACATTTGCAAACACCGAGGCTGTGGGAAATTAATATAGTTCTCATAAATACACTAAAAATGAGTTTTTTCCCAATATACCACCTTTTTTGTTTTTTTTTTTAATATTTTTTTTTCCAAAAATACCGTAATTAGATTTAGTGTTAATATTAAAAACTAATTCATACCCCTAAAAACTATACTCTAAATCTAAAATTCTCAATCCAAACCTAAAAAAAATATCTAGACGGGAAGTGTCTTTAGTCAAGTGGTTACAATACCACATTTGTGACCGATTCCACCAGAGTTCGACCCCACTAAATCGTGTTATTTGCGCAATAAGTTAGCTATGAATCAGACATTATTGATTCAATGATGATAAAATAAAATATATCTATACTATACAAAAATCATTTTTTTGGTTTGTGGTATTTTTGTAAAAAACTTGAAATATTTTGTTTTTGGATTTATTTTTTAAGTATGGTATTTTGAGGAATTTTAATTTAATTTAATTTTAAAATTAAATAGTTACTAAGTTATTTTTAAAATTAAATATTTACCAACTTATGATTTTTTTTTTTGTAAAATAAGCGGTAAGATGTTACAGAATAATAAAAAGCTGTAGGAAACATCGTGAAAGTTGTAAAAAAATCTAAGAGTAAAACTTTTGATAATACTATTAGTAAAGTTTTTGTGATTGGTATATTTTAAAATTGTATATTTGTAAAGTTTTGTAAGCTGTTACCAATGATACACAATATGATTCAGAAAAAAAAAAACTTATAGATTATAACAAATAAAATTTAATTCACTGGTTTAACTCGAAAGACCAAATTACTACCACAAGGTCTAAGAACTTCACCGACTTAAAACTAAGGGTAATTCTGTCATTTTCGATAACGAAGAAAAAAATTGACAGAGATAAAATTGTGTATTAAATCAATTTGTGAAAAAGGGTGTCAATTTCCTTAAGCCCTAAACCCCATTGTTATCTCCTTCTTCACAAGTTTCGTGAGAAAAAAGTTTGAAGATTTTAAACAAACTAGCAGCAGTGTTGATGGTAGCACCAGACCAATCTTCGTTTTACGCTTCGAAGCAATCAGGTTTTTTTTTTTTTTTTTTTCATCCTTTTTAAACCCTTCTTCTTCTTCTTCTTCTTCTTCCGTCGGGCCAGTGTCGTTTACTGGAACAAAGGAATTTTATTTTTTGATCGGAGAGAGATATTTTTCAATTTTTTACAGGTCGAAATTGGGCTTCCGATGTTGCCAACGGTTGTGGTGGTGACGAGGTTGGGGTTTTGAGTAGTGTTAAGGGTTTTAAGACATCGTCTCTGTCTTTGGCGGGAAAATCGGAATGTTGCGATGTCTCGGGTCAATCAATTTCTCCAATGACTGAGAGTGTTGCGGACGATTCTGTTTCTTTTGAACCAGATGGAGAAAGAATTGGGGTTAAAGAGATTGAAACGGTGAGTATTGATGTTGAAGAGAAGGAGGTTGTGAATGATACTCTAATAGTTTCTTATGAAATTGAGAAAGAGGAAATTGGGGAGAGGGAGAGTGAGAACAAAGTAAGGGGTGTGGAAGAAGCCAATGGAGTGAATTATGGTATGCCCTGTGATGAAGTGAAAAGGGCAGATGTTTTAGTGTCTGGAACCAAAGAGGAGAAGTGTCTGTTTGATGATATAGTCGATGATGACGACAATATTGATCAGGCTGTAGAAGAAGAGGCTGTGAAGTTAAGAAACTTCATTGTGGACTTATTAACCGCAGAATCTCTGCATGTTGATGTGGTTGATAAGACCACCTTGGATATTCAGGAGATTGTTTCTACACCTGAGTGTAGCGCTGAAGACTTGAAAATCGAACATGCTTCTTCTAGAGAAGGTGTTGATGGGTCTGAAAGTGATGAAGAAACTCCAGAGATGGTATTTGGGAGTTCAAAATCTGGAGAACAGTTCTTGAAAGAGTTGGAAAATGTTTTCACCGATTCTGATGAGGAAGTGGATACGGATGATGACGGTGAGGAGAAAACGTTTGATTCTGCAGCTTTGGCTGCGTTTCTACAGGCGGCCACCAGTGCAAGTTCAGATGGTGGTAATTATACCATGTCGCAGGATGTAATGAAGCTTTTCTCTATGGAACCTCCAGCTGGTCTAGGTTCATCTTTAAGACATCGTCAATCTGCAGCCCCACTTCCCAACCGTTCCAACATCTTTCCCAGTCTAAAAGTTGCAGTGAGTGAAGAGAGTGAGATTAACTTGAGCGAGGAAGAGAGAGATAAGTTGGAAAAATTGCAGAGTATGCGTGTATCATATTTGCGTCTAGTGTATAGGTTGGGGCAGTCTGTAGAAGAATCAATAGCAGCAAAGGTTCTTCATAATCTTGCATTTCTTACGTTGAGGCATTCTGGTCATTCATTCAGTCTTGATGCTGCAAAGAAGATGGCTATGGAGTCTGAGGCTGAGGGAAAAGAAGATTTAAATTTCTCTCTAAACATACTGGTCCTTGGAAAATCTGGAGTAGGAAAAAGTGCTACGATAAATTCCATCTTGGGCGATCAAAAGGCATCAATTCATGCATTTGAACCATCCACCACTTCGGTTCAAGAAATTTCTAGAACGGTGGGTGGTGTCAAGATCACAATCATCGATACTCCGGGGTTAAAGTCTTCTGTCATGGATCAAAGTGCCAATTCCAAAATATTGTCTTCCGTGAAGAAGGTAATGAAGAAGTTTCCCCCTGATGTGGTTCTTTATGTTGATCGTCTAGATGCTCAGAATAGAGGCTTGGACGATATGCCCTTGCTAAAGACGATTACTGCTTCTCTTGGTTCATCCATATTGAAAAACGCCATAGTCACTTTGACACATGCTGGCTCTGCCCCTCCTGATGGCCAATCTGGTACTCCTTTGAGCTATGATGTGTTTGTACAACAGTGCTCACATATTGTTCAACAGTCTATTGGACAAGCCGTTGGTGACTTACGTGTGATAAACCCACGGTTAATGAATGAAGTTTCTCTTGTTGAGAACCGGGAGGGAGTGAAGGTCCTCCCGAACGGCCAAACTTGGAGACCTCAACTGTTGCTTTTGTGCTACAATAAGAAAGTTATTTCAGACGCAGATTCTCTATTGAAGCTTCAAGAAGAACCATTGGACCATCGTAAGATATTTGGTTTCCAAGTTCGACCATTGCGCCTCCCTAACTTGTTGTCTTGGCTGTTGCAGTCTCGTGCACATCCTAAGCTCCCTGCAAATGAAGGTGTTGATTCTGATATTGACATTGATGATGTGTCTGATTCTGAGCAGGAAGATGGGGAAGATGACGAGTATGACCAGCTGCCACCATTTAAGCCTCTTCGAAAAACCCAACTTGCAAAACTCTCAAAGGAACAGAGAAAGGCATATTTCGAGGAGTATGATTACCGGATAAAGCTCCTGCAGAAGAAACAATGGAGGGAGGACTTGAGGAGGATGAGAGAAATAAAGAGAAATGGGAAGAAGAAGAAGAAGGTAGCTGAAAGTGAGTATTATCATTATGAAGAAGAAGAAGAAGAGGCTCCACCTGCATGGGCTCCTCCTGTTGTATTACCTGATATCGTCTTGCCACCGTCATTTGACAGTGATCAGTCAGCTTATCGTTACCGTTCTCTTGAATCCTCTTCCCAGCTTATTACCAAGTCAGTGTACGACTCCCAAGGCTGGGACAATGATTGTGGACTTGACTGTGTTATCGCAGAAGGGAGCCTTGCGGTAGCTAAACGGTTCCCAGCCGCAGTTACTGCCCAAGTGACAAAGGACAAGAAAGAGTTCAACATCCTTCTAGACTCGTCTATCTGTGCTAAGCACGGGGACAATGGATCCACCATGGCAGGGCTTCTTATCCAAGGAAGCGAGCAACTAATGTATTTGTTGAAAGGAGAAACCAAATTCAAAGACTCAAAGAGGGGGAAGATGACTATTGGAGGGTTAGTTGCATTCATTGACGGGAACATTCCTTTTGGTTTTAAAATGGAGAAACAGATGGCTGTCGGGAAAAGGCTTGTCCTCGTGGGGAATGGAGGGACGATGCGGTCGTCACAAGGAGGAGAAACAGCTTTTGAAGCAAACATCGAGGCCAGACTTAGAGAAGCTGATTTTCCAATTGGACAAAACCAATCTCATGCGGGACTATCTCTAACCATGTCGAAAGATGATTTAACCGCCACAGCCAATGTACGGTCTCAAATCTCTATAGGACGACAAACAAAGTTAACAGGTGTTGCAAGTCTTGACACCAAGAGGACTGGGCGTTTCAGTGTCCGAACCAGCAGCTCAGATCAGTTGCAGCTTGCCTTGATGGCCATTCTTCCTCTTGCCATGTCCATCTACAGGAGGATTAGACAATCTAAAGAAACTGACAATGATCTTTAGGATTTAGTGTACTGTATATTTGGTGTTACTAATTCATATATTTATTAAGAGAATCTTACTAATTTTCTAATTATGTTTTTTGCCAAACATCGATTGAAAAATTCATTATTATATTAAAGAGATGGGCTTTTATTGGATTTCATATTATAAATAACGAGAAGGAGCCCAAAGAAATAACTCAATAATGGACGATGATGAAGCAGAGAATTTGAGAGCAGCTTTTGGAGATTCGTCCGATGACGACGATGTCGTAGATGAAGCAATCGGAGATACGAAGGTGTGGGAGCGAGTGGAGGAGATCAATGGATTATGGCTCTGTAGAAAGTTTCTCTCTATCGCTCATCAGTCTGTTTTGCTCTCCGCCATTCTCAGCGGTAGGGTATCTTTTTGGGCTCTTCTTTGGTTTCCATATTCTAATTCTTGTTCGCTAAATTTTGTTCGTTTTTAAAATTTCTTCAGAAGGTTGGTTCGTTGAAGAATCAATTAACCAGGTACCAAACCTCAGTCATCTGTTTCGTTGATGTGCCATGATCTTACTGTTCTTTCCTTGGTTACTTGAAGGCAATGTTAAGGGTTTAGTTTCTCACTGTAGTTTAGAAGAAAAAAAATTGGGACGCTCCATGAGATTTGGTATTTAGGTGTGATGCTTAGTATGAGATGATGATACATAAACAGAGAAACTTAAGCTTCTTCTTTTTTTTTTGTGTTTTTTTTTTTTGGGGAAGGCGATGAGATTTGGTAATCTCCCTTCATGGGCAATAGAACTATCTGATCTCATCCGTGAGACTGTAGAATCTGTTGATCTTCGACTGTTGCCTTCTGATTTGCTGTGGAGAGAACCTCTGTTCGACCAGCTTATTGTCAATTTATACCAACCAGGTGAGGTACGTCATGTTTCACTTCTTTTCTAGAGGAACCAATAGATAACGAGCAGCTTGTTACCGTTTCGAAAAAGAGATAGATGATTTATTCAGACATGTTTCATACAATTTAGAAGAAACCAATAGAGTAACAACTTGTTATTGTTTCTTGGTGCGTTACAATCAAATGGTTTAAGAGAGTTTGCACAATTAGTGAAATCATTAAATCAGTCAAAGACAGCATTAAGATGCCAAATGCAAAAACAAAAACAAAAACTGAATGATCTTATAATGGGATATTGCAAAAGCTAAAAGAACCAACAGAGTAACAGCTTGTTAAGGTTTCCTGGAGCGTTTCAGTTAGATTGTTTAAGAGAGTTGCATAATGGGTGAAAACAATATCAGTCATGGAATATTCAGACATTAGATCAAACATAATATGACAAGGCAATATTCTTTTAACAGGGGATTTGTGCACATGTTGATCTGCTGCGTTTTGAAGATGGAATTGCCATTGTCTCTCTGGAATCACCTTGCGTGATGCGGTTCAGTCCCGCAGAAAAGGAAGAACAAGAAGAAGAATACGTAGATGTGTTGTTGAACCCGGGATCTCTTATTCTCATGTCTGGAGAAGCTCGGTATCAGTGGAAACACGAGATTAATCGAAAGCAGAATGGGTTTCAGGTATGGCAAGGAGAAGAAATTGATCAGAAACGAAGAATCTCCATTACCTTGAGAAAGTTATGTCAAGCTTAAGGGTGTTTGAAGCTGATTTTGATTCATTATCTAGAGGACATCGATTTGTAACTGTTATTAGTTGATAAGAACTATAATGTTTAGACTAGTTGGTAATCCATTCCTCATACCTTACAAGTTACAATGGTTAAGTATTTTATTGTTATCAACTTTTTTGTTGAAAATTGTTTTCAAATATCGTATCATAGGAAACGATATTTATATGGGTCCCTATTTATATTATATATATAGTCTGATAATTTGAAGTAGAATTTTTTTTTTTTTTTTTTTTTTTTTTT
>NC_025686.1:1693763-1713179 GCF_000633955.1 Camelina sativa
TTTACAATTATCCCAAGGGTCCAACTCATTTACAGTTAACCAAAACTAAACCGATGGAACAAAATCGGCCGGGTTCACAAACCGAACTTAACCGGGGGCCGTGAAACTCTAATTTGCAAAACGAAAAACTCGTTTGCAGCCGCCGCCCATACTTGCGGATACTCAGCCGGAACAGGATCTCCGGTGAGCCTGGACGACGGTAGCCGAACAGAGATGGTGATCCAAGATCCGTTTGCCATCCTGCCACCGTAGAGCCGTTTTGGGAAGGAGGAAGAGATCCGATCTGCCCTTCGTCGAGGAGGTTTTCACGCTCAGTCGTGAGAGAAAAGAGGCAGCAGGGAGTAGATGAGCGGACCTTCGACGGTGGCTTAGCTCCGCCGGATCGGAGACTACTTCCCCTATCATAACCGATCCCGTGAAGCCTCCAGAATCTCCAATCCTCCGATCTATCTACCTTCTTCTCTCGTTCGTCGCCGTGAATCTCCCTCTTCCGCTCCGCGTAGCAACTCCTCCGGTAGAGCTCTTATCGGCGGCGTCTTGCGGATTCTTCTCCTCTCCACCGCTCCCTTGATTTCGTCCATCAGCCTCGCCGGTAACATGCAAAGAGTCACGAATGAAGAACCATGGGCCGAGGGGTCCTCGCTGTCACCGGAATTGATGGAGGACCCAGATCGGAGCACGAGCTTGTGGTCAGAAAAAGAAGGATTTGGGGAAGAGAAAAAATCACCGCGCGTGACTCTCACTCGCTCGACTTTTTCTCTTTGAAGTAGAAATTTTCGATTAGGGTACTTAACTTTAGTTTATTCCCTAGTTTATAATATAAGAGAATTATTGTTTGACAAAAAAAAAAAAAAGAGAATTATTGATAAAAATGGTGATATAATGTAAATTATGTAACATAGATCAACATGTACTATATAATTTTTATTTACAATTGTAATTGAGCCTTTTCTTCTGTATATATATCTGTTGATTTTTATTTTTTCTTTTTCTTTTCTTGTATGTACATAGTGAATTCGTTTATGTTTTTATGGGTCAAGTGTAATAAGAGATTTCAACAGTCATATATACAAGTTTTCTTTTTCTTTCTCCTGTCGTTTTTTTTTTAGTTATGTATATATAGAAAGAAACTTTGGCAAATATAAATGAAGTTAAAAAGAATGAGAGCAAAATTTAAGAAAAAATATACAACAAAACAAACTGGTAAATATTTTTATAATTTTTTGTTCTAAAACAAATTCATTCCTTTTCTAATTAAAAATATATATACACACAAATTATCAAATCTTAAATTTTGTAAAAAAACTACTTATAAAATCTTAAATATGGTTACATATCAAAAAATAATTAAAAAAAAGAAATCAAAGAATAATAAATTCAAACAGAAAAAAAACTACTAACCTCTAATTAGTAATTTAACTAACTGAACAAGTTGAAAATCTTTTGCTATTTATGCTCCTCTTTCTTTTCAACTAGTTTTCTATATATAAATATACTTCATAAAACAACACTATTACGATTTTTTTCCACTAAAACTTCCAAAAAATAATAAAAATGACGAGTTGACTTTTCAACGATGTTAGATTTCTAGTTTTTTTTTAAAAAAATTATACTCCATCTGTCTCACAAAGATTAATGTTTTGGGATATTTTCTTGTCCCACAAAGATTGATGTTTTGTAGATTTGAAGAAGTAATCATTGAAAATATTTAAATTTTGACAGAGGAAGTATTTAACAGATCTATAGCTGCATCAACGGTCAAGATCATTGATCACAAATCACACGCTCTTAAATCTCGCCACGTGTGAGAAACACTACTAACACAGCACTACCACCACCGACAATTAAGTGAAATCGGACAATATTAACTGTCATGTCCAAAAACACAAAATCTCTTTCTCTTTCTCTTTCTCTTCCTCTTGGTTGTAGTAAGTAAAACTTTTGATTAAATTTTTTAACAGCGTTGTTTAATCACAAATTCGAATCTCTTACATTAATGGAAACTCAGATCTTCTCTTAATAAACACACAGAAGCACAGATCTTTCACAGAAGAATCTCATAAGAAGAAAGAAAGAAAGATGAATGAGAGGTGTTTAGGAGCTTACCGGTGCCGGAGAATCCAAAGAGCTTTCCATCAGTTAAAGGTAACGATCCTCTGCCTCGTTCTTACCGTAGTCGTCCTCCGCAGCACGATCGGCGCCGGTAAATTCGGTACCCCGGAGCAAGATCTCGACGAGATCCGTCAACATTTCTACACACGCAAACGAGGTGAGCCTCACCGTGTCCTCGAAGAAATCCAGACCGGAGGAGATTCTTCCGCCGCCGGCGGCGACGGTGGTGGTGGTAACTCCGGCGGGAGTAATAACTACGAGACGTTTGACATCAACAAGATATTCGTTGACGAAGGTGTTGAAGAGAAACCCGACCCGAACAAACCTTACACTCTCGGACCCAAGATTTCAGATTGGGATGAGCAGAGATCTGATTGGTTAGCTAAGAACCCTAGCTTCCCCAATTTCATCGGACCTAACAAGCCACGTGTTCTTCTGGTTACTGGTTCGGCGCCAAAACCGTGTGAGAACCCTGTCGGTGACCACTACCTTTTGAAATCCATCAAGAACAAGATCGATTACTGTAGGTTACACGGGATTGAGATCTTTTACAACATGGCTCTTCTCGATGCCGAGATGGCTGGTTTCTGGGCCAAGCTTCCTTTGATTAGGAAGCTTTTGTTGTCACATCCTGAGATTGAGTTCCTTTGGTGGATGGATAGTGATGCTATGTTTACTGATATGGCCTTTGAGCTTCCATGGGAGAGGTATAAAGATTACAACCTTGTGATGCACGGATGGAATGAGATGGTTTATGATCAGAAGAACTGGATTGGGTTGAACACTGGGAGTTTCTTGCTTAGGAACAATCAATGGGCGCTTGATTTGCTTGATACTTGGGCTCCTATGGGTCCTAAAGGGAAGATCCGTGAGGAAGCTGGTAAGGTTTTGACCCGTGAGCTCAAGGATAGACCTGTCTTCGAAGCTGATGATCAGTCTGCTATGGTTTATTTGTTGGCTACTCAACGAGACGCTTGGGGTAACAAGGTAAGAACTTAAACTTGTGAACTTGATTCCATTTTTAGTGTTGGTTGGTTTGATGTGGGAAAAACATTCTAAATTAGGAAACTTTAGTCTACAACGTCGCTTCATCACATACAGATCGTTTTGTTTTGTTTGGCTAACAAATCACAATGTGAGTTGCTTCTAGTCAGTTTATAACATCTCTATCACATAAAGATCATTTTTGTGCTCATAAATCACAATGTGAGTCGCATCTTGTCGGTTTTTAACGTCTCTTCATCACGTAAAGATCCTTCTTTTGCTTACAAGTAACAATGTGAGTTGCATCTTGTGGTTTATTATGTCTCTTGATCATGACAAATCACAATGTGAGTTGCATCTTGTGGTATTACACATTTTGTGTGAAGTGTATTCTTGAAGTAAACTCAAATCTTTGCTTGGTTTGGGGGTTTTGTTGAGCGACTCATTTGAGCTGCTGCATATATTGTTGTAGGTGTACCTAGAAAGCGGATACTATCTTCACGGTTACTGGGGGATTCTCGTGGACCGATATGAAGAAATGATAGAGAACTACCACCCGGGTCTAGGCGATCACAGATGGCCATTGGTGACTCACTTTGTCGGTTGCAAACCGTGTGGGAAATTTGGTGATTACCCAGTGGAACGGTGTCTAAAACAAATGGACAGAGCCTTCAACTTTGGGGATAACCAGATTCTGCAAATCTATGGTTTCACTCACAAATCTTTGGCTAGTCGCAAAGTCAAGAGAGTGAGGAACGAAACTAGCAATCCATTGGAGATGAAAGACGAGCTTGGGTTGCTTCACCCGGCGTTTAAGGCGGTTAAGGTACAAACCAATCAAGTTTGAATCTGGAACTGCGTCTAGGATTTGTGTTCTGTTTCTTGCAATATTTATGTCTGGTCTTGTGTCTTTTTGCGTGTTGTTGTACTAAGATGGATGATAAAAAGTATTGTGCAGAGACATCAGTTTATTCTTTGGTTTTTACTTTGGTCTCTACGTCTAGAGAGTTTTTCTATATCGAAATCAAAATGTTGCCCTTTCTTCTTTGTAATCCATTATTAGAACTTGAGATTTTGTAGCTTCATGGATCAATAATCTATGTTAATTCAAGAACATTTCTTTTTTTTACCTGATCTCAATCTTTTTTTGTCTGATTTCAAATTTAAGTAAATTTATAAAAAAACAACTATTGATTTTTTAGTATACAAAATGTAAAAATTTAATATTGAGTTGGTATAGTTTCGAGATCATGTTCGCAATTCTTTTAAGAGTTTGATTTCAGAACATAAAATGTGGCATGTGGTCAGATTCATTTGCAGTATGGGGGGATTTTAAAAAGATTTGTTGTGTCTGAATATCTTTAATTGCTCTTAACTAAATAAATAATTAGCAATTTTGGATTACGAACGTACAATCGGGCTATTTTTAGGCCTTATAAAAGCCCATTAACATGTTGAAACGATAATCTCGGCCTGATTGTTGGAGTCCATGATATACAAGAATCCAAATCAAAAATGAAAAATCATAGATAATGGTTGGAAAAAAAAATTATTTAAGGAAAATATCGTGTGGCCAAGCAATTTCGGGTTGGAAGAATCAACAAAGATACAAAAAAGATTTATTTTCTTTATAAAAACGCAATCTCAAATGTTATCTCGTCTTTTGGTTGTTGTTTGTAGGTGTGTGTGTGTGGTTTTTTGGTTTTTAGTAAAGAAAAGATATAACAAAACCCTCATTCTGGTGACTTTAAAAACCCTAGATTTGGTGAGCCTATCATAACATATTCCATTGAGGAAGATATTAACATTTGGAGTTTTATTGAATAATAAAAGCAAAAATATCAAATTGTAAATACTTTCCAAAAAAAGTGATAAAATATCAACATTATTTTTCTATTTTAAATCCAAAAAAAACTCGAATTTTCATATAAACTCTGCAGATTTTTTTTTTGTAAAAGTACACATTTTTTTAACCACAATAGTAATTGTTTTCCTCGTAAAAAACTTATAAACTCTTCGTTTGCCTCACTTGAGCAAAAAAAAAAAGAACAGTTTTGAAAATACGACAGCGTTTAGGAGTGCAGCGGCATTGGAGACTTCACCAACTTAGAGAGGTGAGGGTAAACAAGTAATTTCAGCATCATCCTCAAAAAAACAAACTGAGAAGATAAAATCCCAAAGCAAAAGAGTCATATTTTTTGTTCGCTCACTGACCTTATCTCTCCCAATTCTTCTCTCTTGTTCGAAGAGGGGAGCACCAAAATTCTCATAAATCATAAAAAGGGTAAATTCCCTAAAACCCTTTTTTTTAATCCTATCTCTCCTTCCTCCACAAGTTATTGTGGAGATAAAAGTTTTGATAAATCCTCACAGTAGCAGCAAAAAGCGCAAATGGACTCCAAGTCTGTAACTCCAGAACCAACCAACCCTTTCTACGCTTCGGGGCAATCAGGTTTCTTTCTCGTTTCTCTCTTCTTCTTCTTTTAATCTGTGTTTTTTTCGGAATAGGGTTTTAATCGGAAAGTTTGTTTTTTTATTGGGTTTGGTTATAGGAAAAACCTATGCTTCCGTTGTCGCCGCCGCTGCTGCAGCAGCCGCCAGTAAGGAGGAGGATGGTGGCGCTGTGAGTAGTGGGAAGGAGTTGGATTCTTCTTGGGAGGCTGCTTTGTCTGGTAATTCGGATAAGGGTGTAGCTGATGATTTGCCTGACGCCGATAAGGACAAGGATGATTCCTTAAAGGATGGTGGCGAGGGTGATTCCTTAAAGGATGATTCTGCTACCACTACTAAGCCTGAGGTTGTTGTTTCTGGTGAAACAATTGGAGAAGATGATGTTTCCTCGTTATCTCCGAAGCCGGAGGATGTTTCTGATGGTGTAGGGGTTGCGGTGGAGGAAAAGAAGGTTAGTAGTGAGGGCGTGGAAGATATTAAAGACGATGGTGAGAGTAAGATTGAGAATGGAAGTGTTGATGTTGGAGAGAAAGAAGTTTCCGCAGATGGTGTAGTGGTGGATGAGAATCCGGAAACGGAAACGGTGAGTGAGAGTAAAGTCAAGGATGTGGAAGAAGATGTTGGTGTGAAAAAAGATGATGATGAGGTGAAACAGGCAGATGAAACCAATGAGAAGGAGAGTGAGTTGAGTGGAAAAGTTGATGTTGACGATAAAAGTGATAGTGTTATTGAAGAAGATGGTGTGAAGTTAACTGATAAAAGAGATGTTGTAGTGGACTCGTCCCCTGTAGAATCTGTGCATGTTGATGTGGCAAAACCAGGGGTCGCTGTTGTAGGAGACGCGGAGGGAACTGAGGAGTTGAAGATTAATGCCGATAAGGAAAATCTTGAAGTGTCTAATAAGTTTGATCAAATTGGGCACGATGATGGTGGTGGAGTTGAACCTGAGACTGATAAGGCCACTGAGGAGGTAGGAGAAAAATTGACTAGCGGAGCAGATTCTTCTAAACCAGATTCTGTGGATGCCAATGCTTCAGTGCCAGAGGTTGTAGCTGTCCAAAGTGGAACTGAACCGAAGGATGTGGAAGAAGCTAACGGATTGGAGGAGAAGGGTATGAGTTATGCTGAGGTAATTAAGGCAGCTGGTGCAGTAGCTGACAATGGAACCAAGGAGGAGGAGAGTGTGTCCAGTGGCGTTGTTAATGAAGAAGAAGGTGTAAAGTTAACCAACGAGGAAGACTTTGTAGTGGACTCATCTGCTATAAAAGCTGTGGATGTAGATGTGGCCAAGCCAGGGGTTGTGGTTGTTGGAGATGTAGAGGCGAGTGAGGTGCTGGAAACTGATGGTAACATTGTTGATGTTCATAATAAGTTTGAACCAGTTGGCCAAGTTGAAGGTGGTGGAGTTGAACTTGAATCTGACAAGGCCACTGAGGAGGTAAGAGAGAAGTTGACTAGCGAAGGAGACTCTATTGTTGACTCCTCTGTGGTGGAGTCTGTTGATGCTGATATCAATGTTGCAGAGCCAGGGATTGTGGTTGTTGGGGCAGCGAAGGAGGCAGAAATTAAGGAAGATGGTGGAGATGATGAGGTTGACAAGACCATCCCAAGTATTGAGGAACCTGATGACCTGACTGCTGCGTATGATGGGAATATTGAATTGGCTGCTAAGGAAATATCAGAGGCAGCCAAAGTAGAGCCTGACGAACCAAAAGTGGATGTGGAAGAAAAAGAATTGCCTGTTTCTGAAAGTTCAAACGTAGATTCAATTGATGTAAAAGAGGATTCAAATCCCGCAGCTGAGTCACAGTTTGAAGCAAACCCTAACCCGGAGGTTCCGGAAGTTTCCGAAGGAGACAATGCTGAAGAGGGTGGAAACAAGCTCCCAGTCGAAGACATTGTTTCTTCTCGTGAGTTTAACTTTGAAGGAAAGGAAGTGGACCAGGAACCTTCTGGAGAAGGAGTTATCGGGGTTGATGGGTCTGAAAGTGAAGAAGAAACTGAAGAGATGATATTTGGGAGTTCTGAAGCTGCAAAACAGTTCTTGGCAGAGCTGGAAAAGGCTTCTTCTGGTATTGAGGCACATTCTGATGAAGCAAACATTTCTAACAGTATGTCAGATAGGATTGATGGCCAGATTGTCACCGATTCTGACGAGGATGTAGACACAGAGGATGAAGGTGGGGAGAAAATGTTTGATTCTGCAGCTTTGGCTGCACTTTTGAAGGCAGCCACTGGTGGCGGAAGTTCAGAAGGTGGCAATTTTACCATAACATCTCAAGATGGTACAAAGCTTTTCTCTATGGATAGACCAGCTGGTTTGAGTTCATCGTTAAGGCCCTTGAAACCTGCAGCAGCTCCACGTGCAAACCGTTCCAACATCTTTTCCAATCCTAATGTTACAATGGCGGATGAGACTGAGGTTAACTTGAGCGAGGAAGAGAAACAGAAATTGGAAAAGTTGCAAAGCCTTCGTGTGAAGTTTTTGAGGCTTTTGCAAAGGTTGGGGCATTCGGCAGAAGATTCAATTGCAGCGCAGGTTCTTTACCGTCTTGCACTACTTGCTGGGAGACAAACTGGGCAGTTATTCAGTCTTGATGCTGCGAAGAAGAAAGCTGTGGAGTCTGAGGCTGAGGGAAACGAAGATTTGAACTTCTCTCTAAACATACTGGTCCTTGGAAAAGCCGGGGTGGGAAAAAGTGCTACTATAAACTCCATTTTGGGAAATCAGAAGACTTCCATTGATGCTTTTGGGCTCTCAACCACTTCGGTTAGGGAAATTTCTGAGACAGTGGGTGGTGTCAAGATTAACTTTATTGATACTCCTGGTTTGAAGTCTGCTGCGATGGATCAAAGTACAAATGCAAAAATGTTGTCCTCTGTAAAGAAGGTAATGAAGAAGTGTCCCCCTGATATTGTTCTCTATGTGGATCGGCTTGATACTCAGACCAGGGACTTGAACAATTTACCCTTGCTAAAGACGGTTACTGCTTCTCTTGGTTCATCCATATGGAAAAACGCTATAGTGACATTGACCCATGCCGCTTCTGCCCCTCCTGATGGCCCATCTGGCACCCCATTGAGCTATGATGTGTTTGTAGCGCAGTGCTCACATATAGTGCAACAGTCTATAGGACAGGCCGTTGGTGATCTACGCTTGATGAACCCAAGTCTGATGAATCCGGTTTCTCTTGTTGAGAATCACCCCTTGTGTAGGAAGAACCGGGAGGGAGTGAAGGTTCTCCCGAATGGCCAAACTTGGAGACCTCAGCTGTTGTTATTGTGCTACTCCCTAAAGGTTTTGTCTGAAGCAAATTCTCTATTGAAGCCTCAAGAACCAATCGACCATCGTAAAGTATTTGGTTTCCGAGTTCGATCCCCACCTCTCCCTTACTTGTTGTCTTGGCTGTTGCAGTCTCGTGCACACCCTAAGCTCCCTGGAGACCAAGGTGGTGATAGTGTTGACTCTGATATTGAAATTGATGATGTATCTGATTCTGAGCAGGACGATGGGGAAGATGACGAGTATGACCAGCTGCCACCATTTAAGCCTCTTCGAAAAATCCAACTTGCAAAACTCTCAAAAGAACAGAAAAAGGCATATTTCGAGGAGTATGATTACAGGGTAAAGCTCCTGCAGAAGAAGCAGTGGAGAGAGGAATTGAAGAGGATGAAAGAAATGAAGAAAAACGGGAAGAAGGTGGGTGAAAGTGAGTTTGGTTATCTGGGAGAAGAAGAGGATCCAGAAAACGGGGCTCCTGCTGCAGTGCCAGTTCCATTACCCGATATGGTTTTGCCACCTTCATTTGATAGTGATAACTCAGCTTACCGATACCGTTTTCTGGAGCCCACTTCACAACTCCTAACCAGGCCAGTGTTGGACACCCATGGTTGGGACCATGATTGTGGATATGACGGTGTCAATGCAGAACACAGTCTTGCTGTAGCAAACCGGTTCCCTGCTACAGCCACTGTCCAAGTCACCAAGGACAAGAAAGAGTTCAACATTCATTTGGACTCGTCGGTGTCTGCTAAGCACGGCGAGAATGGATCCACTATGGCAGGGTTCGATATCCAGAATGTAGGGAAGCAGCTGGCTTATGTGGTTAGAGGAGAAACCAAATTCAAGAACTTGAGGAAGAACAAGACGACTGTTGGAGGGTCAGTGACTTTCTTGGGAGAAAACATTGCCACTGGTGTTAAACTCGAGGATCAAATAGCACTGGGGAAAAGGTTTGTTCTTGTGGGCAGCACTGGGACAATGCGATCACAGGGAGATTCTGCCTATGGTGCGAACCTCGAGGTCAGGCTTAGGGAAGCTGATTTCCCTATTGGGCAGGACCAATCCTCTTTAGGGCTGTCTCTGGTGAAGTGGAGAGGCGATTTAGCCCTTGGAGCCAATCTCCAATCTCAAGTCTCTGTTGGAAGGAACTCAAAGATCGCGCTTCGTGCAGGACTTAACAACAAGATGAGCGGACAGATCACAGTCAGAACCAGCAGCTCGGATCAGTTGCAGATTGCTCTCACGGCCATTCTTCCAATTGCCATGTCCATCTACAAGAGCATTCGACCAGAAGCTACGAACGACAAGTACAGCATGTACTAAAAAATATCTCTGCTGCAGAAGGATCTTTTTTATATTACTGGTTTCAGTTAATGTTTTTTCCCCCTACTTTAATAAAAACTTTGTTGAGATTTATCAAAGTTGTATTTTGTTCTGTTGAGAGGTTCCCCTTCGGATTTATCATGTATCAGTAATTTTTCACTTTCAGTAGCCCTTCTCAGCTTCTCTTACCATTCTTCAGATGATAATGGAGCCTAGTGCAGTTTTCTTTTGGTTCTACATGTCATGCTAATGATGTTGCTCGGCTTGTGTTTGCTAATTTGTTACTTCAAAGTTTCTGCAGAAGATACTAAACGTTCGTTGAAGAAGCAGGTGCGTACCCTTGTTAATAAGATTTTGTTTGTACTAGAACCAGAATGTTCTTCCTTGGCCCGTTGAAGGCATTGGTATGTGTTTTAGTTTCTCAGCAGTAGTACAGAAATCTGTAAGGCTTCTTCTGCCACACTCCTAACAGACGAACTCTGAACAAATGCCATTTCTTGTAACTGATGTAGCAAAAGTGATCTTTATGGATTATGTGATTTATTTCGTGTGCAATTATCTGCAAAGCATTGGAAGCATGAGCTCGATTTTTAGGTGGTCAAGATCCGTGATTAATGGTGAAAAAGACAAAAACTTGCTGCTCTAATCGTTTTTGTAACTGCCGAAAAAAAACGTTTCTGTAACTTACTGAGAGGTGAATAGGTCCAGAAACCTGATATGTGTTTTGTTTTGTGACGTCTAATTAATTTGAAAGCTAAAGACTAACTTTACTTTTGTCATTTTCGGACCTGACAAAGCAATGAAACTTTAAGGATAAGAATGCTCAGGAGAAACGTTCGTAAGTAAGAATTCCACAATACTAAAGTCCTTGTATACTCTTCTCGTTAATAGCTCATGGCATCTTCAATCCCACTCTATTTTAGAGTCAAAACTCTATTATAGAGCAACATTTGCTCCAGATTGCTCTATATTTAGAGTAAGCCTATTCTCACCTCTATTTTTTTACACTAATTCATGCTCTATTATAGAGTTACTCTATTTTAAAAGGAAAAATAGAGATATACATTGGAGATGCTAACTCTATATACCCTCATAAGTAAGATTTCATTAATAGGTAACTCTATATTTAAGAGACATTGCTATCTTTGCATTAGTTAAACACTGATTTATTTTAAAAGCGCTTGAAGATTAGATAAAATAGTTTATGACAAAGATCTCTCAAGGACATACAACACACTCACATAACTAAAACAAAAACAGAGGATACAACAGAAAGAACAAAACAGAGAGTACTGAGACATTGGGCGATGAGGCCGCCACTTTATTTACTCTTAGCATTACTATTGTGACGACTGAAGCAAAGCCATTGTTTTCCTTTCAGAAATTTCTTCACTGAAGGACCTTCTGGGAAGCTGGCCTCTTGGTGATCTCAGTCACCCACTCGTTGACACGTGGATGCTTGGTGAAAAGCTTCTTGGTGGGAGTTTCGAGCAGGTATTGAATCACGGGAATGTGGTGAAGATCAGTCAAAGTGAAAGTGTCACCAGCCATATACTTGAACTCCTTGAGCCTAGCCTCGTAGGCATCGAGGACCTTGTCTAACTTAGCCTCTTCTTCCGCAACAACGGCTTGGTCTGTGGTCAAGCCATAGATGAGCTTGAATACTTGTTCCCAAGCAAGCTTTGTAGCCACTGGGTCGAACTGGTGAGCTTCCACTTGCATTCCATTGGCCATGATCGCGTACTGAGATACGTTCTTGGAGTCAGCTGGGAGAAGGTTGGTTCCTTGGTTTTCGTATTTGTGAGCTACGTACTGAGTAATCGCTCTTGATTCTGCACAAAAATATCAAAATTCATATTAGAGAATCAGATTTATTTGAGATTGAAGATGATGCATGCAAAACTTAGTTCGTACCAAAGAGCTTGAGGTCTCCATCTTCAAAGGCCGGAACTAGACCAAAAGGCTGAAGAAGAAAACATTCAAGATTCAGGCCAGATACATAAAAAACAGTTGGCCTTGTCTTACAAGGTACAACAAAAACATAGATAAGAATTATATACTTACGTTGCGGGAGAGGAAAGGCTCCTTCTTGTGCTCACCATCTTTGATCTCAACATGAACGAGCTCAAAGTCGAGGTTTTTCTCGTGGAGGGCGATGAGGACTCTCCTGGTGGAGGTGGTAGCAGCGTGTCCGAAAACTTTGATACCGGCCATTGATTTGGTTACTAGGAGTAAGGAGATGTGATGTTTGATGTTGATGGTGAGAATGTGATGAAATAAGACACAAGTAGTGAAGGTATTTATACAGAAGCATTTTTGTGCTCTATCAGTAATATGTTTTAATATTATTTAACAGATAGTAACGCTTCTACAAGGCCGTCGCTACCAATATTGACTAGTCTTGTTAGCGGATTTTTCAAAGCTGAATTGGATTGATTAACGTTGGAATTTTTGTTTTTACATTGGTTAAGAGATAAAGTTTAAACAAAGCATTCAATGTATTCAGAGAAAAGATCAAACAAACTGCGTAATATATGTTTGGCCTATACGTTTGTGATGTATACTTTTAAGGAGATATCCAGTTAATGATATTAACAAATTTAAGAAGAGTTATCCAGTTAATGATATTAACTGATCTCAAATCCATACAAATTTCAATTAGATATGACAAGAATTTTAAAATATACTTAAGAAATTCTACTCGAATAATCATATTTTTTTCCCCGTTAGAAGGCATATATGGTCGATACAGCTGTATTAATACACAAGAAGCTCATGGGAATCTGATAAGCTTTCAAATGGGTAAAAAGAACCTGTATAATTGATGGGAAAGTGATAAACAGAAGCAATCCTATAAACTTTTTTTTTTTTTGGGTCAAAAAGCAATCCTATAAACATAAATTTCCTTTCACAATAAAAAAATAAGATACAAGATAATTTAAACCATTGTACACAAATACAAAATAAAATTACAACCGGAAACTATAATATTTATGTGGTACATATAGGATATATGCAGAGCCAGTGTTACATTTATGGGCTGCAAGCCTATATAGAACAAATATTACCTAATTTTTTATAAAAATATAAAAAAAAAAGAATTGCTGAATAACGAGATTCTGGATATCGAATCCTTGTATAAAAGGCCGATTATTAACTACATATTATCAACTATCAACGGATGCAAGCACCTAGCTTTGCTTGTAGTACTGACCAGCTCTAGATATATGACTATAATGTTTTTCTACTATTCTATTAATCATAAACACTAACTACAAATTTACAGAATTTTTCATCATTCTCCTAAGCTGTGCTGAATGGAGTTTTCAGTTTCATCTAAATTGACAATTCGCTTGGAGAGAGAAATCACAACAAAACCATGTTGGTTCATCCTTGAAACAGATCTCAATATTCCGATGAGACCAAGAACAAAGGGGACGGACAGGACGAAACAAACATATGACTGGTGAAAAATGGACCCCAACATCGAAAACAATAAGACCATGAACCTAACTTTTCTTAAAGGCTATCCCAATCTAGCTCTAGACAACGCTCGGCTCGCTACACAAAAGAAGTAAACGCTAGACAACGCTCGGCTCGCTACACAAAAGAAGTAAACGAAGGCACCTTTCTATGAGACAAGACAAGACCATGACTCGATCTAACGGCGGGATCTGATCTTAGAACTCATCACAGTTTTTGTGTCAAGATGGGAGTTACAGATCAAACTTACAGAGCTTGACGGCGCTCATGTTTACTCTTTTCACCGTTTCAGGTTTGGGTTTATGAGAGGTCGAGAGTTAGGTTTTCTATATAGCTGGTTATGACCGGTTCGGTTTGTTTTCCGGGTAATTTATTCTTGGTTTATAAGGTTTTTGTTAGAACAAAGGTTACTTGGATATGAATCGAGGTTTTATAGTTTAAAATAGGAAACTTCCTCCATTTTTAAATTATTTACTGTTTAAAGTTTTTTCACACCTATTAAAAAAACAACTAAATTTTAAATTTTCTTTAATATATATTTTTAATTTTTTACTGATCAAAATATTAAAATAATTAGAATAAAATTAATATTTTTACCAAATGAGAATCTAAGGCCATGTGCATCAGCATACTTTGTATGCGTCCTACATAATTAAAATTTTTAATTTAAATCGAAATCAATGAAATAAGGAAGAAACGTGACGTATTTTCGTCCGTCCTTCATAACACATGGCGGCGTTTGGTCTTCTCTTCTTCTCTAAAGCAAAAAAAAAAGATTTGAGAAGAGAAGGAAAGAAGAAGAAGAATGGATTATCGGACTGCGTCTTTTATCGGACTCTCTGTTCTCTACAAGGATTACAAATTAATTGTGATGGGCTGCTCACGAATCGATTTCATAGCCACATATTTGTTAATACTGCGTCTTTTCCTTGGTCAATTTCTCTGTTCTCTGCGTCTTTTTCTTGGTCGCTCACGAATCGATTTCTCAGCAGGTTAGGCAATCGATTCGAAAATTCTGATTATATCCATTTCTTTCGAATTGTTGCTTGGGGACAAGCTATTTCACCGTGAATGTTGTTTCCTAATTGCTGAATCGATAGCATAGTTGTTGATCTGTGTTGGACAAGCTATTTATTGTGTTGCCATTTTAGCTAATTGTGATGGGCTGGTCCTTCGACCATGGAAATGCTTGAGTTTCATAGCCACATATTCGTTAATACTGCACGACATTTTTGAAAATATGCTTTAGAATTAGGTTTTGTGAATCTTGAGTTGCCAAAATTGCTAAGATGAATCTTATAATTGAATTGATGATTGTTTCTTTCAAATCTTACATTTTTGTTTTATCAGAAGAGCTTCGGGGACTTGATTTGCAGACAGGTTCGTTCACATTGAAACAAATCAAACGTGGTACTAATAACTTTGATCCAGAAAACAAGATTGGTGAAGGAGGATTTGGACTGGTTTATAAGGTGATCATGATTGCTTTGGTTTTACACATCTTCACAACTTTCTTTGAGTTTGGATTATAATTAGTGGAGTGGCCAACGAGGAACAAGATATGCTTAGGGATTGCGAAAGGATTGTCTTATCTACACGAGGAATCAAGGCTGAAGATTGTTCATCGAGACATTAAAGCGACAAATGTGCTTCTTGATCTGTCTCTAAATTCTAAGATCTCTGATTTTGGTCTAGCCAAGCTCGACGAGGAAGAGAATACACATATCAGCACAAGGATTGCAGGGACAATGTGAGTTTTCATCCCCTTATCTTTTCTAAAATTCATAGCGAGCGGTTAGCACTTACTGACTCTATATTTAACTGATGCAGAGGTTACATGGCTCCAGAGTCCAGAGTATGCAATGAGGGGTTACTTAACAGACAAAGCAGATGTTTACAGCTTTGGTGTTGTCTGTTTAGAGATTGTTAGTGGAAAGAGCAATACAATTTACAGACCAAGAGAAGAGTTTATTTACCTTCTTGATTGGGCATATGTCTTGCAAGAACAAGGGAGTCTTCTAGAGCTTGTGGATCTAGATCTCGGTACAAGCTTTTCGAAGAAAGAAGCAATGAGGATGTTGAACATAGCTTTACTTTGTACCAACCCATCTCCGACACTGAGACCACCAATGTCATCTGTTATAAGAATGCTAGAAGGAAAAATCAAAGTCCAACCACCATTGTTTTTTTTTCAAGTTTTTGTAACTTAGTAATTTTCTTATGTTTTTAATGTTATTGTTATATGTTTTATTTTAATTAAAACTTTAATATGTTTTTACTTATTAATTAAAATAATTACTTTTTAAAATTAAAAATATTTTTTTTTCCAGGGAACCAACTGTGAGGGACACCAATGCTCATACCAAACTTAAGAAACTCTCAAAATAAGATTAATATATTTGAGGGACCAAAAATTTGTTCCAACCAATGCCCATGCTCTAAGATGACAACTATTAAAAAACAAAGTTTTTACTCTAGAATAACAACTAAAAAAACTAGAGAGAATACTTACCAAACATCATTAGCTTCTCTTATTACTCTAGGTTCACCCTCTCATTTTCAACCAATTAGAATCTTATATATAATATTTCATTTAAATAATAAATCAAAATTAAATTAAAAAGCAAAACAAATTAAGAAAACAAATTTTGTATACTTTTAATTAAAGAAATTTGAATATTGGTTTGATTTAGATTTTACAATTAGACGAAATTATATATCGATTTTAGTTTATAAATAAGAATGAGAGTTTAGATTTTACAATTAGAACGAAATTATTTGTCGGTTTGGGTTTACAAATGAGGTGATTAGGGTTTAGATTTCACAATTAAAACGAAATTATATGTTGGTTTGGGTTACAAATCAGGTGGTTAGAGTTTAGATTTTATAATTAAAACAAAATTATATATCGGTTTGGGTTTACAAATGAGATAGTTAGGGTTTAGATTTTACAATTAAAACGAAATAATCTATTGGTTTGGTTTATAAAAGAGCGGTTTGAGTTTTTAATTTTACAATGATATATACAAATTTTGTTGTGAATAAAGAGGTTAATCCCTAGGGGTGAACCCAAGTATTATCCTTTACTAGGTGCTGGCCCACGCAATGCGTGGATTGAGGGGTATTTGGCACTTTTTTCCGTCTTCCCCATTTTCTTTTTGGTATTTTTTTGTTTTAAGTAGGAATGAAGGCATATCTAAGCAATATATATATATATATATATATACCATATCTAAATACCATTTAATTTAGATGTGAAGAATTGTGGGGATATTTTTTATTTGTTGTTTTATTTTTAATGCTGACAATAGTTGCTGTTGTGTCTAAGTTTAAGTTTAAGTATTATTGTATGAAGAATGATGAGGATGTTGTTTGTTGCTATTGAGGATCGAATCATATCATTGACTTATATTTATGTTATTTAATAGTATTTTCTCATTAACTGACTTTTGTAAACTCTTGATACATAAGTGTTTGAATATTTTCAACTGTGTGTACAATAATAATATATGTATATACATTCTATTTTTTTATTTGTACTTATTTACAAAATTAATCTTTAAAGTTTTTCCAAAAATAGCATTATTTCAGATTTTGTTTTCTAAATATTTTACATTTCACTCAAACTAAAAAATATTATAGCAAAATCAATATGGAAACAGAAACTATGATATATTTAATATATACCTTCTATTGTGTTTTGAAGATATTCTATCTTTGAATCATTTACAAATAAAGAAAATAACAATTTGATTTCCATTTTGTTTTACAATTCCTGTGAGCTTTGATTTTTAACCTAATAAGAACTTCGATTCACATTTATTTAAATATTATAATTAATATATATATATATATATATAAACTTAATAAAATTTTAAAATATAACAAATATGTAAAATTAAAAAGTTTAAAATACTATTTAATATGGTTATATAGTAGATGAGTTATAAAGAGGATATGTTAGAATTAAAAATTATCATTAAATTTGTGCTAACACGGGTTAAATCCTTATTTTATTATTTTCAACATTATTAATATTAGAATATTTGGCATATAAAATCAAGTTGATTTAACTAAGATTGGGTAAAATAATTAAATCACTATGAACAATCTGACTTAATCATAGCGTATAAATGACTTATTATGTATTTAAATTCTTTATTTTTGTTATAATAATTAAAAATCAAAATATAAATTCAAACACTAAACAAAACAAGCTAAATATAACAAATAAATGGTCATGAAATATTACAGGTTAAAAATTAATATAAACATTTAGCCGTACAAACTGCTGAAAATTTAGTTATTCCTCTATTTACAAAACATCCAATATTTAACAAAAAAAATACAACATAAAATATAATAATAAAAATTATATACACGCGGTGTATTGCGGGTTAAATTCTAGTAATTTTTTAAATAAACATCTTTAGGGTATCATTTTGTTTAAGTTATGATGTTTCTATCCCCATGTTTTGGTCGAGTATTAATAAGATCAATTCTGTCTAATGTTTATAGTCAGTTGACATATGGGAGGAATAATTTAAAATAAATCAATTGACTATAAGTTTAGCTAACCAGAATAATTTAAAATATTAAAATATAACCATAATAAATAAATTAGTGAGAGGAATAAATGTAGAATTATTGGGTAGGAGTTACATTTTAGTTACATGTAGAATTAAATGGTAATTCATGCCTTTAAAAGTGAGTTAATTATAAATCAATATTTGTATTTGTTTTGATTAAAAAGAAAAGAAATACCAACTGGCATATTCAAAATTTAAACTTTCACTTGATTTGGTTGTTTTGTTGATATAAACTCAACATTCACATAATATTTCAAATTAAAAATATTACTTTCGAAGTGACAAACTAAATTAGTTTTCTTATATAATTATATGAACTTCATTCTAAATGTTTTTAAAAGAAATTAGTACACTCACACTGTTAGAAGTATATAATTTGAAGGAATTTTTATTTCGATTAATCATTTGCTTTTTTTTTAATATATTAAAAAAGTATGTTTTCATTCCTACAAATAGGACAACATAGATTATAGTTTAACCATGGAGTTATGCAATGGAAATGGAACTTGTAATTGCAAGATAGAATACTGATATTCCTCTCCCCTCTTAGGTTGTCTAGACATATTATGCATTCCTCGGCCACATCAGGGGATGCTTGTGTTCGTGTCCTTTTTAAGTCAGTGAGCACTACTTCGACATCCAATCTTGTGGAGGCATTTGTATTGGAATCTTCGATCTGCAGGGTGACTTCATAGGATGACTTAGTAATTGATTAAACAAAGTCAGAATTAGGGTTTCATACCATATAATTTTCGGATGGAATATAGAACCTCATATGGTGTATGGTAAATATATAGCTTTCCAAAACGTGGTTGATCCCTTTCCTTCGGAAGCAATGAAGCAATTGTGTGGTAGTTTTGACTCTGAACACAAACCAAAGAGGGGACAATCGTATCAAAATTTGAGTAATCTTTGTTTAACCCCGTAGATGTAAAATGCAATATTTGAGTGTAAACTCTACAACACGGCAAGGTTTGATGTTTTCTAGGGCGTCGTAAGTTTGTGGGTGTGGTTAGAGGTGTCATTTTTTGTTTGGATAAATACAATGTGGTGGTGTTGAGATGAATTAGGGTGGAATATATTAATACTGAATAGGTGAAATAAAGATCTTGTCATTTTTGGGTAGATTATACTTGACTACGTGTGAGTGCTTTTTTTTTTTTTTTTTTTGACAACAATAGAATCAAACTC
>NC_025686.1:1713721-1727188 GCF_000633955.1 Camelina sativa
AATTGGTAGCGCCCATATCTGACCTCGAATCTTCAATGGAAGAACAAAACCAACCTGCACCTGCAAAAGCATCTGTCGCTTTCCAAGAGCCATCCACAAAACACCGATAACCTGTAAAAGAGGTAGGAAGAAAAGGGATGGGCCCCCTTTGTCTAGTAGAGGGGACAAGTGGAGAGTGTGGTTGATCCTCATCCTCCACCTCCACCTGAGCCTGTAACCAGACATTTGCCTTCCCCTCCGCCAACCGAACTACATCCATCGGATTTTCCATCACATTCTCAAAAACACGAGCATTCCGCGCTTTCCAAATATACCACATAAGCCAGGGGAACGCGGCTACCTGAGAGGCCGGATTAGAAGAACCTAAAAAGTGGTTTACATTAGCATAAATAGACTCCGTCTGGAAGGAGCTAGGACCTACAGGAACCTGGGCTAATGCCCACGCCTGCCGAGCCGGTGGGCATCTGAAAATAGCATGATTAATTGTTTCCTCCTCAGCCCCACACCGTACACACGCGGAATCACAGGGAATACCCCTCCGCCGCAGGTTTGCCGAAACCGAAATACATCCTGTCAAAACCTGCCACATAAAATGCTTAAGTTTTGGTGGACAAGAGACATCCCAAACAGCAGCCAACAGAGGAGTTATCTCTGGGCCCACTCGAGGGACTATCGTAAGCTGTGAAGCAGAACGACGTTCCACTTCATAACCAGATTTAACAGCATACTTTCCTGATTTCGTATAATGCCAACCCATGGAATCGTCTAGACGACGACTTCCTAAGGGAATAGCCCCTATCAGATCAACATCTTCCGGGGCGAAAAACTCCTTGAGTCTATCCATACGTCAAGTATTAGTGTGACAATCAATTAAATGAGAGATTTTAAGAGAAGGATCCTTATGGGGACCCTTGCTGAATGCTGGTCTTGGGGATTGAGCCGGTACCCAGGGATCCGTCCATATGGAAATGGACTCCCCCGAACCGACCCGTATAATAAGGCCTTTATTAACCAAAGATCTAGCAGAAGTAATACTTCTCCACCCATAAGATGGAGAGTAAGAGCGTATCGGATCCATAGGGTTAGAATTGCGAAAATACCTGCCTTTGAAAACCCGAGCAAACAATGTATCCGGGGCCTCAATCAGCCTCCACAATTGTTTCGCCAGCAATGCGGTATTGAAAGCATCAACGTTCCTGAAACCCAAACCCCCCAACTGCTTACTACAGCAGAGTTTATCCCAAGCTAACCAGTGCAACCCCCTAGACTGTCCTGAAGTACTCCACCAAAAATTTGCCACTGCACTCGTAAGTTTCGACGTTATTGTTTTCAGTATCCGGAAACAAGACATCACAAAAGTGGGGACCGCCGTGGCAACGAACTTGATCATCACCTCTTTTCCCCCTTTGGAGAGAAGTTTTGCCGACCAACCCGTCGTGCGTCCCTGAAGGCGGTCCCGAACAAAAGAGAATACTTTTGTCTTGGACCCTCCCAGACTCTCCGGTAGCCCGAGGTAAGATCCCATCCCACCCAAATTCGAAATCCCCAAAACCCCCTGCATCTCTGACCGCACAGTGTCATCTACCTTATGACCAAATTGAACCGAAGATTTGGCAAAATTTATTTGCTGACCCGATACAGCCTCATACTGGTTTAAAATACCCAAAATAACCTCACATTGAGCCTTTTCCGCTTTGCAGAAAAAAGACTATCATCTGCAAAAAGCAGATGCGTGATTGGCGGACACTTGTTTGCTACCTTAATCCCTCTTATTTGTTTTTCCCGTTCCGCCCGCTTAATATTAGCAACTAAGACCTTCGTGCACAAAATAAACAGATAAGGAGACAAAGGGTCTCCCTGCCGTAAACCCCGTTCGGGAACAATCCTATCATTAGGTTGGCCATTTAAAAGAACCTTATATTCTACAGAAGTGACACAAAACATAATCCGAGAAATCCAGATCTCTCCAAAGCCCATCTTCCGTAGCAAAGCCTCAATAAAACCCCATTCAACCCTATCATACGCCTTACTCATATCTGTTTTGATCGCCATAAATTTTCCTTTACACGATGGATTTGTTCGTAAACCATGGAACATCTCCTGGGCGATAAGAATGTTATCCAAAATCAATCATCCTGGGACAAAAGCAGATTGTGTTTCCGAGATAAGCTCAGGTAACACTCCTTTTAACCGTTGACACAAATTTTTTGAAATAAGCTTATACCCCACATTACACAAGCTAATGGGCCGCATTTTCGCCATCCGGGTTGGCTTAGCCACCTTCGGAATTAAGCAAATATGCGTCCTATTCAGACTTTTATCAAAAACACCCTCTTCAAAAAACCGATTTACCATAGCCACAAGATCCTCTTTGACCACTTTCCAAGCTTTCTGGAAAAACAATGCTGTCATTCCATCTGGTCCCGGGGCCTTATCCGGAGACATAAGGAATAAGGCCTTACGGACCTCCGCCTCCGTTGCTGGAGCTGTTAAACGTTCGTTTACGTCCTCCGTTATTACCCTCTTCACCTCGCTTAAGGCATCCTCAAAATTGGACGGATTAATAGAAGTAAACAAGTCCTCAAAATACGAGACCGCCACCGTGCAAATATCATCATCCTTAGTTGACCAAACATTATTCCTGTCATAAAGCCCAGTGATCCTGTTACGAGCCCGTCGCTGCTTTGTTTGTGCTTGAAAATACTTCGTATTTTTATCCCCCAGCCGCATCCATCTATTACGACTTTTTTGATACCAATAAATCTCCTCATCATTATAGGCGTCCCGCAGACGCATGGTTAAATCAGTGATAACCCCCGAAGAAACCGCATCATCCGCTTGAGCCACTGCCAACTGACGTTTGAGATCCTCAATAATGTCTCGCCCAAACGGGACCTGCTCCTTGCGCCAATGAGATATAGCTCGTCGGCAATTCACAATTTTGTCCACAACTGATGTCGGACCCTCATGATGTCCCCCATTCCAGCCCTGTGAAATAGACTCCATCAGACCCGCCTTACCAATCCACCGACGGTCGAACATAAAGGTTCGTTTCCCACGTGATCTCTTGGCACCTATATTGACAATAAGCGGGGCATGATCCGAAGCAATCCTTGGCAAATATTCTGTAACCGTGTCCGGAAACAAATCATGCCAGTCCTCATTACCCAAAGCCCTATCCAGACGACAACGGATTGGTTTTTTATCCCGCCAACCCCTCCACGACAAACAATCTCCGAGATATGGAAATTCCAAAAAACCACAGTCCCGAATCATTCCATTAAAGGAAAGAAATGAAGAAGCATGACGGAGTTTACCCCCTCGCTTCTCATGATTTCCTGTTAATTCATTGAGATCCCCAATAATAAACCAAGGAGTCGACCGAGTTGAGCTTATTCTCAATAACCGTTCCCATACTAAATCCTGATTTTTAGGGACAGGATCCCCATAAATAAAAGTGAGGTGAATTACTCGCCCTTTATAGACAGCCTCAACATCAATTATACGATTTTGACTCAAATAAAATTGACACATCAAAAACATCTTTATTATAAAAGAGAGCCAACCCTCCACTACAACCAATAGGTTCCACAGTTTTTAAATTTTTATAGCCAAAATGGCCTACAAATTGTTCCAAAAAAGAAAAAGATTGTTTTGTTTCCATTAGAAATAAAAAAATCTGGCCGATACTTATTCCAAAGATCCCGGAGATTCCCGATAGTGGCCTTATTTCCGAGACCTTGACAATTCCAACTCATAATATTCATTTAAAAACCATTGGCTTTGGTGGTTTATGCCCACCGTGACCTCCCTTAGGCCCTTCCTGGACCTTAAGAGGATGCTCGCTTTCCCCAAGAGCTGGAACAGTCGGAGGAGGACGTCGCCTTGGTGACAACAGCAGATTAGCATTCCGCTTCTTCGTGCTGACCCCCCTAAGAACCAAATGTCCTTTTCCTTTCTTCCCCTTCTCCCCTTGAGCCGCCTGAATATCCTCACTAGTTGATGCCTCGAAAACAACCCCTACACCATCCGACTCCACCAGGTCTTTTTCAGCCCCTTCTTCCGCCAACAGATCATCTTCCTCCATGTTAAAAAACTCCCCAACAGTCTTTTCCACCACCATAGGATCCTTGTCAGCAACACCAGAAGCGTGTAACCCCAAGTCTCCAATAGCAAGCTCCTCCACAATTGAAAAATCTTCAATTGAAATATCTTCAGCCAAAACCTCGCTCATTGGAACCTCAACACTAGGAGCACCCGAACCTGCCTCTACGACCGTGGCAACACAAGAACCACCAAGTAAAATTCCTTGCTCCTCTCCCGCTTTTTCGTTAACCTCTTTAACACCAACTGTATCCATAGGAGGAATACCCGACAAAGATCCTAACGACGCAGTACCCACAACACCAGACGAAGCAACTAGAATCTGACCTTCCTCACGAGGGCTCTCCACCAAACCAACATTGCTGTTAGACCCTTCCTCAACTATTGTATCCTGAAAAAGAGCCTTCTTAGCAGATTTAGGCTTTGACTGCCCCACCTCTACCTCCCCCATCTCCTCCAAAACTGGTGGCAAGACTGGAGCAACTTGGTGTCGAGACTGACCCCTAGGAAGACCCTGCCTTCCCCGAACCTCCTGTGTGTAACCCGAACCTGAAGCTCCCTTGGCCAACCCCTTTCTGCGAGACGACGAGCCTGAGCGAGCCTCTACTCTAGGTTTAGCACCTCCGTGATGAGACCCATTATGATGCCCCTTGGAAGCACCACCATAAGAAGCACCACCCCCATGAGAAAAACTCCTTCTCACATCTGCCAGAACCGCCCCTTTATAGCTCATAAGCTGACCCTCATCATGCTTCTCTTCCGAGAGGGGAAATCGAGAGGACAATCCCTTACCCTTCACAAGGGGACAGACATCCTCAGCGTGACAAATACTGCTACACTTCTTACACCACCCATGCAACCTCTCATAGAACAGCTTGACCACTGTGACTTCCCCATTGAAAAATTCGATATCCGTTTCAAAGCATAGGGGCTTAAGACCGTCAATGGTCACGCGCACTCTGCCTCTGTCAATATCGACATCCTCCACTACCCCCAAATCAGAACCAATGTCCCTAAAAAGGGGTTCCGCCCAAAACTGGATTGGAATATCAGATATCCGGACCCAAAATTTTAGTGAGGAAGGATAGTTGGGATCCACCACTGGTGTCCACCTCACCAAAGACACCATCCATGAATCAAAATGATAAGGCTCCTTTGACAAAACCTCAACAATGTCCGCCTCCTCGTCGAAGTCGAACTGGAATTTGCCTGAGCCTAGATCAGCCCCAGCAACCCGACCTTCAACTTGCCAAATGCGAGGCAACATGATCAACAACGATTTCATGTCTTGCATTTGTGGGTTAAAGCACCTCCCAACCACAGTTTTTGAATAACCCGCAACAATAGCCGAATTATCAAAATAGGAGATCTTGATTCTACGCCTTGGCAACACCTCCCCCTCTTTCTGACCCGCTAACCCCTTACCCATCAGACTAACTTGCGACATCTCAGCCCAAACTAAAACTCTCAAACACACGGCTTTGTGACCCGAAAAAACCAAGACCAAGAAGAAGAGAAGATAATCGAAAAAGCAGTGCCTAGATCGAATGATTCTCAAGCTTCTTTTATAGTGAAAAAACCACCAACCAACCCCGCAAACAATTAAAACCCGATCTGGAAAATACTGAAGAAGGATCCGTAATGAAGAAGATTGATACCTCAAGACAACAAATGGAAAGATTCGCATCAAGATTGATACGACATCCCCACTCTGCACCACAAACTGTAACTTCAAAGATCGACCAAATCTGAAGAAATTCCCATACACCCTACTCACGGAATTATAACAACCCATATCAGATTTCGTATCTGACACTAATCACAGATCATGAAAATCCAATCTCCGAAATCCCCCATCAAGAACACCACAAGAAATAGACAGAACCGTAACAGATTCGCCCATAAAGAGCCAATCAATCAGGGATACAGCCTCAAACATCAGATTCTCAGACCCAAAATAGATCAAAATTGAACCCACAAACCCCAAACGAACAGCTTTGCAAATCCCCCTTCTCACCAACAATGGAATACAATCCCTTAATTTGTGTTCATCCGCGTATCCCTCTGATCTAACCAAATCCCTGCGATAGCGAAATAGAAACCAAATCGCCAGATTGAACCTCGAGACACCCACGAAAATCCCCCAAATTATTGACCATATTAAGCCCCCATCACTCCAAATCGAGAAAAAAAGGAAGCCGTATCCAAAACTACACCATCGACCCCCCACAAATTCAGAACAAATCGTCAGAGGAACCAAAAAGATCCCAAATCCTCCCCAAAACGAGACCCAAATCGCCTCCAGATCTTTTATTTGGTGTTATGCGTTTTTTTTAATTGAAAATTGAGAAGTAAATGTGTTAATTTTGTATCTTTTATTATTATTGACCATGAAATTCTTGACGTCATACTATTATTCAGTAGTAAATGTAATAATAACGGTAGAGAGTATCTTGGAGAACTGTATATCTCTTCAAGACCTCGCATTTAATAATAACGTTTTGGGAAGAGAGTATCTCGAGAGTAAAGTTTTGTAATAAAGGGGATCAATGACATTTTGGGAAGTAAAACGTGGAATATATTCTGTGGGATAATTGTGTGGATTAATGAATGACGGTTTCATAACGTTTTTTGAAGTTATGAGAATTAAGGAATAATTTATGAGACAATTAAGGAATGATGGTTTCGTCGAGTAATATTCTATGAGACAATTAAGGAATAAAATTAAGAGAGAACGTGGACTAATTAAGAAGATTTTATGGAGCAATCGTCCACTAAATCTGTTTGGGCAAAAGTAATCGATTCGTTTAGAGACTACGGAAACAAGAAATAGATGCTGAATAGTCGTTTTTATTGATCAAAATATTGAGCTCAAATACAAGAGTTTAAGGCACAACGAGTCAATTTAGGAACTCTAGCAATGATTTGGAATTGAGTCGTATGGCTATGTTTTAGGTCTCTTGTTTTGGCTTCCCTTTTCCTCGTACTGTGTTGATGTCACTCCTTTTTTATAGTCAATTCTCTTTACCCTAATCCTCATGAGATTTGGGTTTGAGTAACCGCCTCTTCATGAGATAAGGTCGTTCCAAATATTCTCTCCCAAAACGTTTGTTGAACATTGCTTCCAAGTGGGCTAATTGTCCATGCTCGATTCCTGTCATGCGCGGTTTGTTGACCACCCCTTGTTGATCCAAATTTTCTTCTCGGATTAGGTTTTCATGTGCATGCCTTGTGTCAGGGTTTCCTCCATCCTTCTCTTCCTGACAAGGAGTTTCCAGCCATCTGTCTTCCGTTGTGGGTGTTCGATTATTGGTTCTAGGCGTTGAGTTTAGGTCTTGCATCCGATTCACTTGCACGTCGCGAAATCTAGTGTTTGCTTCGGTAAAAACTCTCTCTACTGTCACCAGCGAGGCTTTCTCCTCCCGTAGCCTAGCGTTATCTGCCTCGATCTGTGTCAGCTTCTGCACTGCTTCGTTCAAATTAGTAGTCAGAGCTTCAAGCTGAGCAGCGACATTAGCATCGATGTTAGCCGTATCACTTCCGTTTCCTGTCATCTCACGTAGTTTACTCTAGCCATCCTTCTAGCGCCAATTGTTTGGGCAAAGGTAATCGATTCGTTTAGAGACTATGGAAACAAGAAATAGATGTTGAATAGTCGTTTTTATTGATCAAAATATTGAGCTCAACTACAAGAGTTTAAGGCACAACGAGTCAATTTAGGAACTCTGGCAATGATTTGGAATTGAGTCGTATGGCTATGTTTTAGGTCTCTTGTTTTGGCTTCCCTTTTCCTCGTACTGTGTTGATGTCGCTCCTTTTTTATAGTGAATTCTCTTTATCCTAATCCTCATGAGATTTGGGTTTGAGTAACCGCCTCTTCATGAGATAAGGTCGTTCCAAATATTCTCTGATACGGCTAACATCGATGCTAATGTCGCTGCTCAGCTTGAAGCTCTGACTACTAAGCTGAACGAAGCAGTGCAGAAGCTGACACAGATCGAGGCAGATAACGCTAGGCTACGGGAGGAGAAAGCCTCGCTGGTGACAGCAGAGAGAGTTTTTACCAAAGCAAGCACTAGATTTCGCGACGTGCAAGTGAATCGGATGCAAGACCTAAACTCAACGCCTAGAACCAATAATCGAACACCCACAACGGAAGACAGATGGCTGGAAACTCCTTGTCAGGAAGAGAAGGATGGAGGAAACCCTGACACAAGGCATGCACATGAAAACCTAATCCGAGAAGAAAATTTGGATCAACAAGGGGTGGTCAACAAACCGCGCATGACATGAATCGAGCATGGACAATTCGCCCACTTGGAAGCAATGTTCAACAAACGTTTTGGGAGAGAATATTTGGAACGACCTTATCTCATGAAAAGGCGGTTACTCAAACCCAAATCTCATGAGGATTAGGATAAAGAGAATTCACTATAAAAAAGGAGCGACATCAACACAGTACGAGGAAAAGGGAAGCCAAAACAAGAGACCTAAAACATAGCCATACGACTCAATTCCAAATCATTGCTAGAGTTCCTAAATTGACTTGTTGTGCCTTAAACTCTTGTATTTGAGCTCAATATTTTGATCAATAAAAACGACTATTCAACATCTATTTCTTGTTTCCGTAGTCTCTAAACGAATCGATTACTTTTGCCCAAACAAAATCGTACATTTAAGAGAGACAATTAATTTTCAAACCAAATTAATGTTAAACAACCAATAAAGAGAGAGCAGAAGTCTACTTTTATATATATGATTCACCCCCTCTTAATTAACCAATCAAAATCCAACAATATGCCATGTCATATCATATTTAAAAACGAATCAAAATTAAAATCAAAAAGACAAAACAATATAAGTAAACAAATTTTGTAGATTTTTTATTAAGAAAATTATGTTGGTTTGGGCTTATAAAGGAGGATTATGATTTATATTTTATAATTAAACAAAATTATATATCGGTTTGGGTTTATAAAAGAGTGGTTAGTGTTTACATGTTATAATAATAAAAAAATAGACATAATCTTAAAATTAAGGATTTTAAAATTGTTTTGTTTAGATAATATTGATTATTTTTGTTTGTTTAATTTCTTAACCCCTATTCATAAACCCAAAACCTACATAATTACCTTAATAAAAGTATACGGGATTTGTTTCCTTCATTTATTTTGTGTTTTTGATTTTTTTTTTTAATATGATATGACATGATATATTGTTGTATTTTGATTGCTTAATTAAGAGGTGGTGAATAAGAGAGGTTCACCCCTAGGAGTAAACCCAACAATTATCCTTGAATTATTCTGTTTTAGAATTAGAGTTATCAGGATCAAGATTATAAAACTTTTCACTATGGCTTCTTGGTTTCTTTTGATGTGCACTTCTATTGAAAATGGTCAATCTTACTTTGTGGTATTCAATAGGACGATAATAACTTTGTTGATTTGATACCGATGCAAGGTAAGTTAAGAAACAAATCCTCTTTTTTTTTGACAATCTGTCCCAAAATACGAAAAACAACAACATGTAAACAATTTGTAGCCTATCACAGTCCCTTAAGCTGTTCCAAAACACCTGTCAAAGTCGTCCATTTCTCAAATGCGCCAGCCGATGACACGAAAGCGAGCTTCGATGACTCTATATCGTTCTTGTTCACTGTGAAAAAGGGAATCAAAACCAAGTTTTAAGAAGATATTCTTGTGAATAAAGAAGTTAAGAAGAAGAAGAAGAAGAAGAAGAAGAAGAAGACCTGATGTAATAAGAGAAGCTAAAGATGAATTAAATGCTTCCACTTCTGTATTCTCTTCTGGGCTTGTACTCAACTGTCACAAGAACACAAAGGACGCTTTCAACAAACAGTAACAAAAACTTATTAAACAAAGTCTACCTTACGTAAAGAAGCAAAGCAAAGACCTTTGTGAAAGCCAAATTAACGGTTTTGACCCATTCGGTATCGATGCCTTTCCCCAAAACCAAACCTGCAGCTGGCAGATCATTGTTCTCAATGGCTTGTCCTACTTTACTTAACTTGTAAACAAGATCCTGCAAATACCCTGTAAACTGTATGCTTTTAGGTTGAGAACCAAGATGACCATAACACAGAGAGAACAGATTTGTCCGAAAAAGAGTACAATTTTTCATCAAATATGTTCTAATTACTTCATGTTGGATTGCAGGAAGATAAATGAAACAAAATCAGATTAAATTTCAATGTAAGTAGAGCATTGGAACATCCCAGTTACTTACGAATATCACAAAGAGAAAAACACATGCGTCCTCAAAACAGTAAAAAAATTTCCATCAATTTGTTCTGATTACTTCATATGGCATTGGAGGAAGATAAGTTCAACAAAACAAGACTAGGGCTCAATGTAGATGGCATTGGAACAAAGCCAATTAACTATGACAACCATAACACAAAAGTGAAAACGCATCTGTCACTAAAAGAGTGAACTTTTCAATCAATTTGTCCTGATTACTTCATGAGGCATTGAAGGAAAAATAAACGAAACAAAACCAATTACTTATGAAGACCATAACACAAAGAGAGAAACACACATATGTCCTCCAAAGAGTAAAACTTTTCCATTACTTCATATGGCAAAATGTAAATGGCATTGCAACAAACCAATTAATTTAACTATGAAGAAGACCATAACACAAAGAGAAAACAATTGTGTCCTCAAAAGATGAAAACTTTTCTATCAATTTGTTCTGAGTACCTCATGTGGCATTGAAGTAAGATAAATGAAACAAAAACAGACTAGGGTTCAATGTAAACGGCATAGAAAAAAGCCAAGTTAAACTATGAAAGCTAAAGATGTAACCTTTGGTCATTTCAATGGAATCAAAAATTAAGGGGAAAATTGAAAGAAGTACCTTTCTCCTTTACAGCAGAGTTAAGAACAGCTTGTCTCTCAATCCTCTTCTTCCGATCTTGCTTCACTTTCTCAAGAAGCTCTTCATCGTCATCAGCTTCAAGAATCGCTGCATTCGCGTCTTGTCTTCTTCTGTCGTTACTCACGAGACCAATCGCAACTAAGCTGCCCATAAACCCAAGAGACAGATCCCTTCTGTTCCATAACAGAGACGACGTCTGGTTCTTGCTGTTTCCTGAGTATGCAATTTGGTTCTTCTTCGAAGAAGTTGAAGATGAGAGAGTGGTGGAGAAGAATGGGTTTAGGGTTGATGAACATAGGAGTGATTTCGCCATCTTTGCTTCTCCTTTTTCTTCTTCTCTTTGAAATTTTTAGTTGGCATTTTCGAAGAGGAATGTTTTTTTATGAGTTAAGGTGATGGTTGATGGATAAGGTCTCCTTTGTTAGATTGTTGCGTTGTGTTATTTTCCTCCAATCACTCACTCTCACTATTTTTATTAATTTTCTTCTTAATAATTTTAAAATAAAGAAACATAATTACTCGTTGGAAGATTCTTTGAGGCCATATAGTTACTTCCACCACCAAAACTGTCGAGACAAAAACATCTTCCGCATCCGCTTATTATAAGCCATGAAAGCTCTAGCTTTGACTGGATCACCATTCAGATACTCAAATGCATACATCTGTTTTGCTTCGTCCAACCCATCAATCTCCATCACTGCTTCCAACAAGTCCTCTGTATTGATCGAAGTTTTGCTTTGGTCCACTGCATCAGCTAGGCGACGAATGCTAGAAGCAACTGCAAACATTGCTTCTTGGAATGGATCCAAGTTTCGAGGACGTTTAGAAGGTTGTCTTAAAGGATCTCGAGGAGGAGGAGGAAAATCTTGAGACTCTTCATGCATATACTCATTCGCTCCTCCTGCGTATGACTCAGTTCCATCTGTATCACTATGTTCTTCAGAACTTGCTAAAGGGAATGAAACAGAGTCTTCTTCAAAGTGTTTTATGTCGTTAAGATGATGATTGCTTTCACTCTTCACTTTGCTATATCGACCTGAAGTTTGATAGTCACCACATACTGTTCTAAGTTCTTCATACATCTCAATTTGCTTTCCCCTAAATGCTTTTGCGTCTGGGTATACCTGTTCCAACCAATTTGTAAGTTGATAATGGTGCACAAAGAAGGATGATCATTTAGTGAAAGAGCAGGGATTATGAGGGGATATATACACTTACAGCAATATATCTTTTCCAGAGCTCATCACTTTCGCAATCAATCATCTTTGTGCTCGAGTTCCACCAGAATCCGTCTCGACTAAGTATGTCTCTCATCACTCTGTACCTTTTCTTGATCGTCTTCAGGCGATTGATAACTTTTTGGCTATTGAGGTTTAGATTGAAACGAGTATTAACCGCAACACAAGCAGCAGTGTATGCACTCTCGTTGAAACATTTGTCTACTTTGTTCCCGTTTTTCGCCTGGACAGCCAAAGCTTCAATCAGACACTTGTCCATTCCAACAGACCATACAACATTTCTCCCCTTGTGCTTCATCTGTCTTCTCTGAACTGGAATGCCATATTGATCCATTCCTGATTCATTTAAGTAAAAACCATGGAATATAAAGCAAACATGTCAGAAAGTGATTTGCCCATTTCATCATAAAGAGGAAGCCAAAGAAAAATTATAAAATGATCAATCAACAAAAGTACAATTCTATGCATATCATTAATATATCAAAAACAAATAAAAAAGCTTGGTTATTCACACACTAACAAAGGGGCTAAACTAGGTTCCAATTTGATCATGTAAATCTGAGCTCCATAAGTGCAACGTCCAACAAAAACTCACAGATTTCACATTTAGCAATCTTAAAATTTCCAGAAATAACATCACCAGAGTTGATCACAGAAACAAATGCTACGGAGTTGTGTTTACAGGAGTGACCACAAACTACAAAGACTCATCTGATAGAGAGATTAACCAACCCATAAAGAACAAGATCACGGTTACTTAAAACGTGTACCAGGCACTAAGCTCATAATAGGACAGTTAAGAGAGGGTTCTTTATACTATATAGAAACAACCTTGTTTCTAATTGTGTAAATAGCATTCTGAAATCTTCTTCTTCTTCATACTCAACTTATACACTTTGCTCCTCTAGGTATGAGGCATGAGCAATGATCTAAATCTAACGATACTGAACAATGAAAAGCAAAACCATCTCTCTAGTAAGAGAGACTCAACGGTATTGACAAAACTTAACTTAGAAATCAAAACACCACAATCTTCTAAATGTAGGTGAAGTAGCTACTTCAAATGCGCATACCTTGGCAGAAACGAAATCAGATTTTCACGGAGAGAGTGAGATCGGCGCCGGAGTCAAAAGTGGCGGAAGCAGGGCGACATTTCCGAGAAGGAGAAGCTCGATTAGGGTTTGGTTTCTTCTCCCTTTTTTTTTTTTTTTTTTTTTTTTTTTCG
>NC_025686.1:1727654-1738893 GCF_000633955.1 Camelina sativa
TTTTTTTTTTTTTTTTTTTTCTTATTTCGTAAACACAACACAAAAAGTTTTCGAAGAAATTTCTCAATTATCATCGCTTTGACAATACGGTGCGTTTCCATGGGAAATTAAAAAAATGGACCCAGAAGAAAGAATAAATCCGTTTCGGTCTGACATTTTCTTTTGCCTTTTCCCGGAAAATTTCTTCTGAAACTTTTACTCTTTTTCTTCTCCCCAGTCTCGGTCTACGTGGCATCCATCAATGAACAGTGAAAACTTCACGGGCCAAATATATAAAAATAGTTAATGGGCCGAGTGTAATGTAATCTAATAAAGCCCAATTAAAACGAACGGAACCGACCCGATTCATCCGCAAGAAATTGTAAAACCCTAGCTTTCTCCTCTGTCTTATATATTGCCGCCTGTAAACTCTTTCTTCTCTCAACTCATTTCTTTTGTACCGATGATGATTCCTCCTCCTCCTCTCTATTCGATTAGACGACTAGTCTTTCTTTTATTTTTGTTCGCTATGATTGATTCAGTCTTCTCTTAAAAATCAATTTTTGATTCTTTCGATTTTTTTTTGAGTTTTGTTTTTTGGTTTGATTTAGTTGTTGGTGGATAGCAATTAGGGAATTAGGGTTTGGGAGTGAAGGCAGTGATGATGAAAAAATACCTATTTTATGAGGCAATACATTGATTAGAAAATTTACCAATGGATCCTTCTGAGCCTTCACAATGTTTTCACAATTTTTAGTTTTCTCGTTGGAAAAAAACTGTTTTTTTTATTATTTGCTTGTTTGAATTTGATGATGATGATGAGAAAGAGAGCCAATTGGAATGATGATAATGATTATTCGGAAATATTGATTTATTCTGTCGACCAAAACTCAGACTACAATTATCTGATCATTTGGCTCTCTTTTTTGTTATTTGTTTTTTGGTTTTTAATCAATTTTTTCGTGTTTTTTTTTTCTGTTCTATGGTTTTAAATTAAATACTTGTTCGTGATACTTTGAAGCGACTTTGAACGAGGTTAATTCAAGAGGTTGCTTACTTGATTTGGTATCGAATAAGCAAAAACATACAGCTAGGTAAATTACATTGGGCCAAAATTGAAACTGTGACATTCTCGGGACCTAATTTAACGATAAAATTATCATGCAATTAATCATAATGAGTTTGTCGTATCCTGTTTTGTAAACTGATTAAATGAAAAGATAACCCGTCGAGATACATTAAGGTTGACCTACTGAAGTTTATCAAGTAAGGTTGACCTAATGTAAATCCTTTTAAATTTCGGTATTTTGTGCTTGGACAATGTTGGTTTGCAAGAACTAGATGTTTAAAAGTGACCAAAATTGCTGGAAAGAGCTGATGTCATTGTTGAGTTTAAAGACCTTAACAGATTTAATATTGGGACCATGAAGACATTTTAGAGCCATCTTTTTAGGTTCAGAGGAAAACAAGTGAACAAATGCGTAAGCTGGCAATATTCTCGCTTCGTCATGTGATATGTACTTTGGTTGTTTGGACTTTTAGTCATCAGAACCGTATTGGTTTTTTATGTACTAGTTCGTCGGGGAAATATGGATTGGGAGAGAAGAATAAGATCAAAGTTAATTCTAACAATCTTCACCAAAATTTCAATTACAAAACTTATTCGACGAATAATGGTAACAAGATTTGACAGTCGAAAAACTATAAACCGAATATAGTTAAGTTAATTTGATCGACTCTTTCTTCTTTTCAGTTTATTGTCTATCTCTTTTGTGAGTTAATAATAATAATGAAAAATCTGTGTTTCAAGATGTGAAAATGCTAATTGAACCCTGACAAACAAGTACTGTGTTGAAGATCAAAACGAACCAAAATCTCATATTTCATATTTGTCTCAACGCCATCTTTTGTTTTGGTTCCAATAAGGGTGAGAGGAAGAATCATATTTCCTCGATGGTTGTTGCTGCTGTTGTTGTTGTTGTTGTTGTTGTCCCCTCACGTTAGGATGGTTCCTACTTGGGCTATGATCAGGACTCCATGATTCATATTCTCGATTGCTACTCATGTACTGCTGGTTGTTCCCTTGGTAAGACGAAGCTTGTGACGCCAATGCAATCTCGTTTCCTTGATGTGAGTAGTAACTGTTCTGACTCTGCTGCGACCTCCATGAACCTGACGATGTAGCTGTCCCCATTTGTCCTACCGGTTCCCTTACTGCATACGATGTTGTTGAGATTGGTTGTTGTTGAAGATGATGATTGTGATGAAGTTGTGGTTGCATTTGTTGTTGTTGTTGTTGTTGTCTTTCCGTGTGAGACAATATGACCGAGTTATTATATGCTGCTGTAGCATGTCGTGGGATCGCTTGTTCGTTTGTTGATTTCCATTGCATTGAGGTAACATGAAGATGAGTACCCGATCTCGCAACTGCAGCACCGACTTGGTTTTGCCTAGAAAATGGATTCCGAATTGCTTCTTGTCCCCATCCACTCTGCAAAAATGGAATACACCTTTAATTCAGTAACATAATAAGAAACAGTGAACATGAACACCTTGTAATGGAGGTACTGTACACATCAGGTTATAGATCTAACAGCTGGAAAGGACTAATAAACGGTTTGGTGCTAGCTAGAGCTTGTTGTAGTTCTTTTGTTTGTTTTTTCTATCTATATGTGTTTTTTTCCCATCATTAATTAACCATATGATTTCATTTGGCAACAATGATCTGTCATTAGGGTTCCCCAGCTATGTCCATGGAATTTGGGGTGTATAGGTTTCGAATAACGCACCATTCCAGGATTAGTTGCTGGAGTGGGAGATGGAAGAGAAACTTCGACCTTTTCTTCAACCTGCTTATTTGAGCTACTACTCGAAGTTGGTGCCCCAGTCTTAATCACATCAAGCAGTTTTACCATATCTTGGCCGGCTAAATTACTGGGCTTGCCAGAAGTCAGTGCATAAACAAGATCTGGGTTCTTAAGTAACGCAGCTAATAATTCGAGATCAGGTTCAGGACAGCTTATAGATGATGAGGTTGTGGCAGCACCGGCAGTAGTTCTTCGTTCATCAAGTGATTCCTGTGGTTCTGTTGAACTTTCTTCCGGTGACTGTAGAGACGGAATTTCAAGGGTCAAACTGTCATCATAGTCCATTTCCCTGTCCCATGGTTCCTTAGGGTTCAATGGTATATTTTGAAGAGACTGATATGTTGTTTCTCTTTCTCGCCGGTTTCTGTTTCTCTGAACATCAGCCTCCTTGCTATTACCACCAGCAGCTACTCTCCATGCTTCATCAAGTTCCATTCCTGCAGAAGTCTAGACATTAGAATGGGACCTGAACTACCACTAAAATATAAGTGAACTTATGAAATATCCCTGAAAAGTCACTTTCAGCTTATTCCATAAGTGGTCAATGAGATAGAAATCTGAAGAATGGTATACCTGGAGGTACATGCCAATCAATCTGTATTCTCTTGCAATTCTTGAGAATAGTTTGTGGACTCATTTTCACCAAAATTCCCACCTTATTAGAAATGCTTTTAGAAGGTGTTAAAAAGGGTTTTTTAATTTCATCAGTTTGTATCGGGACAATTATGGCTGGTCCATTAACGGGCTGAATAGCTGAAGGTTCAACTGAAGGTACATTTGTATCTTCAGTCTTAGCTTCACTGTTCTGACTAGGTGGAAAATCCTTGGATGACTGAAGAGCCAATGGCTTCTCAGGAACAATGGTTTTCGAATCACCAATGGCACTTGGTAAAGGATCCTTTTTACTATTCTTGCTCTGCATATAAAGGGCGCGCATCTTTGCTTTCTGAATATCATCAGCAGACATAGGGCGGCTTCGACTTGAAGTTCCTATTCTTACTGTCTGAGGACTCTTTCCAGCAGCTTTTTGGCCTGGTTGTTCCACCATCTGTACTTTCCTACGTTCTTTGTTATCTGCTCCAAGCTAAGGAAACACTTTGAAGCAAAGATTTATTTTTGCTAGGAAAAGGACCATAACATGAAGCGAAGTATCTGGCTACGCTCTTGACATGGCAGGTTTCACATGTATAATACCGACTCAATAACACAAGCAGTCTATGAGTTGAAAATGCTAACTTTTCCAATGAAATGAGAGAATGTAAACATTTGGTGCTTCAAAAAAAAGAGGTCAAACATAAGGATACATGATGGAGTTGAACCAAGCATGTGTTTCTTGGTGGAATCATCTGCAGAAGTAAGTAACAATTTTGGACCCTGTGACGATTCAATCCTCCTGGACCAAAAATACAACCAATATTTCTGAGATCACCTAACCATCAAAAGAGTACATATTCTAGATGCAAGTTAAAAATCAAACTGATACCTGACATTCTCTGACCTTCCATTTGTAAGGCTAAGTATATCTTCCTGTTACAACGAAAACAGGTTTATCGAACTGATGTAGTGCAAATAATAGGAAAAGATTAATGTATGCCCCACTTACAGGATTACTAGTATCACCCATGATTTCGGCAATACTGCATAACAAGGCAGAATTCAATGAGTAAAAAAGTCACTAAACAACAAAATTGGAGGTAAGCAAAAAGTATCTAGCCAACACATAAACCACAACTTGCCTCTGTTTCAGAAGCAATTGACTCTGCGAATCAATTTGCGAATTGTTACGATTCTGTTTCTTCATTGCTTGGATTTTCGCAAATAACTTTGTCCATCTTGATAACAAACCTTTTGCCCTGTTTGATATGTCTGATCTTCAAATCAGATAATGANTTTATTTTTGCTAGGAAAAGGACCATAACATGAAGCGAAGTATCTGGCTACGCTCTTGACATGGCAGGTTTCACATGTATAATACCGACTCAATAACACAAGCAGTCTATGAGTTGAAAATGCTAACTTTTCCAATGAAATGAGAGAATGTAAACATTTGGTGCTTCAAAAAAAAGAGGTCAAACATAAGGATACATGATGGAGTTGAACCAAGCATGTGTTTCTTGGTGGAATCATCTGCAGAAGTAAGTAACAATTTTGGACCCTGTGACGATTCAATCCTCCTGGACCAAAAATACAACCAATATTTCTGAGATCACCTAACCATCAAAAGAGTACATATTCTAGATGCAAGTTAAAAATCAAACTGATACCTGACATTCTCTGACCTTCCATTTGTAAGGCTAAGTATATCTTCCTGTTACAACGAAAACAGGTTTATCGAACTGATGTAGTGCAAATAATAGGAAAAGATTAATGTATGCCCCACTTACAGGATTACTAGTATCACCCATGATTTCGGCAATACTGCATAACAAGGCAGAATTCAATGAGTAAAAAAGTCACTAAACAACAAAATTGGAGGTAAGCAAAAAGTATCTAGCCAACACATAAACCACAACTTGCCTCTGTTTCAGAAGCAATTGACTCTGCGAATCAATTTGCGAATTGTTACGATTCTGTTTCTTCATTGCTTGGATTTTCGCAAATAACTTTGTCCATCTTGATAACAAACCTTTTGCCCTGTTTGATATGTCTGATCTTCAAATCAGATAATGAAATCGAAGAAATCACAACACGAACTTTGGCATTAATGAAAGTAACACAGCATTTAAGTTTATAAGAAATTACACCTGACGTCCTATAGAAACGAAGTCCATTGACGCTTTGCAATATGGCTGACATATTTTCAGGAGATGCTTTGTGAAGAGGCAAATGACAAAGAACCTGCGTGCTATATATCAGTTATCCATAATACAACAATTTTTGGTTTCTTTACAGCAATCCGGCTGCAAGTATATTAAGCTAGTACCTTCAGGATAAGGAGTAAGACACTTGTTTGCTCTTCAGCAGCAGCTTGACTCAACCATGTTGTAAGTATCAAAACCCCTCCTTTTGATAAAAACCTGTGCACACACAGAAAATGACATTCAAGATGGAAATACGGAAAATATAAAATATATAAGACATTGAGTGAAAGAAAACACTCAATTAGTACCAGATCAGTACGGAAGAATCTTGTATCTGCATGATCCACTCCATTAATTTCACTTGGCCTGAAAATGTTTCTTCTTTACCCAATAGAGAAAATATATTCTCAACAAAGTATTTGTCGGAGTCACTGATGTCGGGTGGAATATCCTCGGGTGGCATAAGTGTCACTGTTTCACCTTCACCCCAACTTATAGAACATGCCTCTGGATGTACAGAGTTCAAGGGAACGGGATCAACATGATTTGTGGCATTGTTATTTTCCGGAACACCATCACCTCGTATAGCATCTGAATTGGGCAAAATTAGCTTCTCTCTTGAAAGCCTGACCTGTTTCCTTACCCTTGTCTTTTGAGTAACAAAAAAATCTCGAACCTGCCATTGAAAAAAATAATAGGGATACCACCAAAGTCTCATGAGCAACCTCAACACGACAGATCAAAACTGACATATAATTCAAAACGCATCGCCAAACACATACTTATCAAGAAGAAGAACAATACCTGGGCGACTGTGATACCAAATAGAGCACTTATCTCCCGAGATTCCCTCTTACTAATAGCATCTTTAACTGCGAAAACTGCTTGTAGATACTTAGCAGCCTTTGGATTCAACAAGTCTCTTGGCCGCTTTCCTGAAATATTTAAAACTTCATCAGATACGAGGTATCAAGTAAGCAACAGTTGAGTGTGCTTGTTTAAGGAACACATCAACAACAAATTGAAATACTTTCTGTGATACGCCTTCAAGACAAAGAGAGGAAGAAATGAAATCATGAAAGGATAGCAGTGATAAACTTAGTATACGAAAAACAAACTAAAAAAATTGCTTGAAGGGGAACAAAATCAGTCCATATGTACATGTCCGGTAATATGCATGATTATGCCAAAAGATCCCACGAATCCAAACAAGACTCACCAATTTTAATGGACAAAGCACCAGCAGCCTGCAAAAATAGAAGCAAAACACAATCAATGCCTTTAACAGAGATGATACAAATGATTACTTGACAAGGGAGAAGTAACTTATAAACAGCTGAACCATCACCATTACAGTACAAACGGGACCAGAAGTTAAACTGTGAAGCAAAGTTTTCATCACCGAAGCTAACCAAATTCACAGAAGAAGCAACGAGGTCGAGCTATAAGAATGTATACAAAAAACACCTCTATGTTTGCTAGACTCAATACCCTTAAACCGAATTTACCCCAAAACCCGATTAACTTAACCTTCTCAACTTTGCCCATATCGCCAAAAAACACCATTACCCAAAACAAATAAAAAAGAAGTATCGATACCATTTCTTGCGCGAGAGGGTTAACGCCGGTGAGTTTGCATTGGGCAACGACAACATCTTGGAGCTGATCGATCTGGCTATGGAAAAGCTCCTTCTGCGAATCCAATAGCTCCATCAAAGACTCCACCGAGCTCCCGATTTCTATCTCGTCCATGGCCGCCGACTGAAAACTCGAAGACCAATACGCAAACCGAATTCAAAATGTGCATCAGTGAATGAATATACGTCTGTATCTACGACTAGTGATTCAAAAACGTCGTGGTGAGACGATGAATTCTATGAACATGGCTACCTAATTTTCCGATTCTCGGGAAGAAAAAAAAAATCGAATCCGAGTTAGGGTTTGGGTTTGAGTAAAGGACAGCAAAATAAGGGGGCATAAAAGTAAATAAGTTACTACTACTGTATACAAAAGAAAAACCTAAAACGCTGCGTTTTGAAGCAGATCTGCAAGCAAAAAGGTTGTTTAATATTAATAAATCTGTTGACATAATAAAAAAAGAAAGAACATAATTAATAATTAATTATTTTATCTTTTTATTTTGTGAAAAAAATATAATAAAAAATCTATGACCTTGAAAATAATTATTTAGAAGAGAAAGGAGTTTGTTACCCAGAGGAGAGATATCCTTTTATTTTCTTTTCACCGCCCTTGTCAAAGGGTCTCGTCTCCTCCTCTCTCTCTCTTTCTCTCTATATTACGCCTTTTTTTTTCTGAACGATTCTCAGGGTTTTGATTCTCTCTCTCTCTCTCGCTTATTTCTCGATCGCAGCAGCTGCTCTCGCCGATCCTGTAGAATCGGAATCGTCACCGTCTTGTTTAGAGGTACGGCGACGCCTTTTTGTCTGATTTAGGGTTTAAGATCTCGTGTTATCGCTCTACTCGTCTCTCGATTTCACGATTGTTTTGTTCCTTTTTGACGGTTGATTTTTTGGATCATTGTCTTTGTTTGTTTCGTGTATCTAGGTTTTTTTTATTTGAGTTTGTTTGGGATCGGGATTGTGCTAGGGTTACATCGGTCTCTTTGGATTGCGTTAGGTTTCTGGGATTGTTTGTTTCTCGAGTATCCCTTGGTGTATTATACTTTGTTTGGCTTCGTATTCTATACAATCTTGTAGTTTTGATTTGTGTTCGTTGTTGAAATTAGTTTTGAATTTGAAAATGTGGTTGTTAAATGTCTTATACTAGCATCTATCGTTTCCTTGTGATTCTTGTTGTTATCGGTGTTCTAAATTTTGGTTTTCTCCTTGTTTCTTTGGTTAGTTTGGAGTCAGGTGAGCTTGACAAGTTGTTTGTCAACATGGAGCGCAAGACGATTGACTTGGAGCAAGGATGGGACTATATGCAGACTGGTATTACCAAGCTGAAACGGATTCTGGAAGGATTGCCTGAGCCACAATTTGACTCCGAGCAGTATATGATGCTTTACACGTAAGTTTTATATTTGTTTATTACCATATATCAGTTTAGTTGCTTGTAAACCGGTACTTATGATGGAGTTTTATGTGATTTTCAGAACTATCTACAATATGTGCACCCAGAAGCCTCCTCATGATTACTCGCAGCAGCTTTATGACAAGTATCGTGAAGCATTTGAGGAATATATCAACTCAACTGTGAGTCTGATTGATATTTTGATTCTAATTTAAATTCCCTGTGAAGTTTTTTTACTACCTTCACTCATTGTCTGAATCTTGAGATATTACTTTTTTGCACGATTTCATATGTTAAGAAGTCTTGTACCCTCTTGATTCTTAAGCTGATGAAATGGTTTTGATTATTGCTCTCTTGTTTTCTGTTTTCTAGGTATTACCTGCTTTGAGGGAGAAGCATGATGAATTTATGCTGCGGGAGCTGGTTAAAAGATGGTCGAACCATAAAGTTATGGTTAGATGGCTATCTCGCTTCTTCTACTATCTCGACCGTTACTTCATTGCTCGGAGATCACTTCCACCACTGAATGAAGTTGGTCTGACATGCTTCCGTGACCTGGTACGGCATTCATTCTTGTGATTTTAGTATAGCTTTCCGTTTTATTTAAACATATGTTTAACTTTTCCTTGATTTTGTTTCCTTCAGGTTTATAATGAGTTGCATTCTAAGGTCAAAGAAGCTGTGATAGCACTTGTAAGTTATGCCTTCAATAATGTTTAGTTATATCCAACTTTGGTTGCTTGATACAGTGTCTAACATGAAATGTTCTTCTGTCAGGTGGATAAAGAACGGGAGGGTGAGCATATTGATAGGGCGCTACTGAAAAACGTATTAGATATCTATGTAGAGATTGGAATGGGACAGATGGAAAGATATGAAGAAGATTTCGAAAGCTTCATGCTTCAGGATACAGCATCTTACTATTCTCGCAAGGCATCAAGCTGGATCCAGGAAGATTCTTGCCCTGATTACATGTTGAAGGCATGACTCTTGACATCATTTTCTTAATTTTCACACTAGTTAAATGTAGTCATTAACTTTTGTGCTTTCATGTTCCAGTCTGAAGAATGTCTAAAGAAGGAGAGGGAGAGAGTCGCTAACTACCTTCACTCAAGCAGTGAGCCAAAGCTGGTTGAGGTTGTTTATGATACAATATGCACTACATTATTTAGTTTAACATGTACTATTACGTTTGATGAAGGAATCTTATTCTTGCATAGCCTTAACTTTGCATCGTTACTTTTCAGACTCCGGAATTGTGTAGTCTTGGCTTATATTATTTTATGTCTTGACTTATATAGTTATCTTTTGTGCGCAGAAAGTACAACATGAACTGTTGGTTGTATATGCAAATCAGCTTCTAGAAAAAGAGCACTCAGGTTGCCGGGCATTGCTAAGAGATGACAAGGTAAAGCAAGTATTTTTTGTTCTCTATTGTTAGTGGGATAGTGTGTGGAATTCTGTATTTGATGGAGTATATTTGTTTACTTTCAGGTGGATGACCTGTCCAGGATGTACAGGCTTTACCATAAAATTGTGCGAGGTTTGGAACCCGTTGCAAACATTTTTAAGCAGGTTACTTACCTATCTTCATTCTGTTAATTATGATTACTGAAGGGATTGGCTTTCCTTCATGTTCTATTTTAGTTCGCTTATAAATTGTACCCCATTAACTGTAACTTGTTATTGTATGCAGCATGTCACAGCTGAGGGTAACGCTCTTGTCCAACAGGCCGAAGATACGGCTACTAATCAGGTTCGTATTATTTTACTTGTTACATTTGGATAACTCTTTTGTTTTGTCTGCTTCACTTGTGATTGCTGAGATCTTTTTTATTCCACAGGCTGCAAATACTGCTAGCGTCCAGGAACAGGTAAAATTAGAAACTGATTAAATAGTTTAGATATTTGGGAATCTAGTCACTCACTTTTATTTTGGGAGATAAAATTGTTTTACGATTTACTTATCCTCTGACTCTTATCAGGTTCTTATCAGAAAAGTGATCGAACTTCATGATAAATACATGGTCTATGTCACCGAGTGTTTCCAGAACCACACCCTCTTCCATAAGGTCTGATGTACTTCCTACGTACTTGTCATGCGCCTATCTTATTCAAGTTTATGATGTGTAACTAACCAAGTTTCTTGAAACACATTATAGGCTTTGAAAGAGGCATTTGAGATTTTCTGTAACAAAACAGTCGCTGGAAGTTCAAGTGCTGAATTACTTGCAACATTTTGCGACAATATTCTCAAGAAGGGGGGAAGTGAAAAGCTGAGTGATGAAGCTATTGAAGATACGCTTGAGAAGGTACACCTTTGCGTAAAACTGTTTTTGCTTATCTCTTTTCTGCTCTCCTGGAATCGGTCCTGAATTTTATAATGTTGTTACAGGTTGTCAAATTGCTCGCTTATATAAGTGACAAGGATCTTTTTGCCGAGTTCTACAGGTTTATCTCCCATTCCAGTCTTGATTTATCTGTAAATCCGGCTTTTTGGCTTCTGATCTTTGTTTTGCAAATTTTTTGTTTATACTACCTTCCAACAACATAGTATTA
>NC_025686.1:1739448-1753491 GCF_000633955.1 Camelina sativa
ACTTGTGATTGCTGAGATCTTTTTTATTCCACAGGCTGCAAATACTGCTAGCGTCCAGGAACAGGTAAAATTAGAAACTGATTAAATAGTTTAGATATTTGGGAATCTAGTCACTCACTTTTATTTTGGGAGATAAAATTGTTTTACGATTTACTTATCCTCTGACTCTTATCAGGTTCTTATCAGAAAAGTGATCGAACTTCATGATAAATACATGGTCTATGTCACCGAGTGTTTCCAGAACCACACCCTCTTCCATAAGGTCTGATGTACTTCCTACGTACTTGTCATGCGCCTATCTTATTCAAGTTTATGATGTGTAACTAACCAAGTTTCTTGAAACACATTATAGGCTTTGAAAGAGGCATTTGAGATTTTCTGTAACAAAACAGTCGCTGGAAGTTCAAGTGCTGAATTACTTGCAACATTTTGCGACAATATTCTCAAGAAGGGGGGAAGTGAAAAGCTGAGTGATGAAGCTATTGAAGATACGCTTGAGAAGGTACACCTTTGCGTAAAACTGTTTTTGCTTATCTCTTTTCTGCTCTCCTGGAATCGGTCCTGAATTTTATAATGTTGTTACAGGTTGTCAAATTGCTCGCTTATATAAGTGACAAGGATCTTTTTGCCGAGTTCTACAGGTTTATCTCCCATTCCAGTCTTGATTTATCTGTAAATCCGGCTTTTTGGCTTCTGATCTTTGTTTTGCAAATTTTTTGTTTATACTACCTTCCAACAACATAGTATTAGATTGACAAAACGTTGGAGTACTGAGTTACAAGTGTTTTATTTATGGTTGATTGCAGGAAGAAGCTAGCCCGTAGACTCTTGTTTGATCGCAGTGCTAATGATGATCATGAGAGAAGTATCCTTACAAAACTTAAGCAACAATGTGGTGGACAGTTTACTTCTAAGATGGAGGGCATGGTTAGTTTCCCTGTGTTTCTTATCTAAGTTGTACTTGCTCTGATTGTTTATGCTTTCTATATTATTTAATCTGTTGGTTACAGGTTACGGATTTGACATTGGCAAGAGAAAACCAAAACAGTTTCGAGGAATATCTAGGCAAAAACCCTGCTGCAAACCCAGGGATTGACTTGACCGTCACTGTTCTTACCACTGGTTTCTGGCCAAGTTACAAATCATTCGACATAAATCTACCTAGTGAAATGGTAAATGATTTTATGTTTTTCTTATCTTCTTGAAAATGAGAAAGGTTGCTCCAGATAGATCTAAATTCGTTTATTCTTTGCTTCAGATCAAGTGTGTTGAAGTCTTCAAAGGGTTTTATGAAACGAAAACGAAACACAGGAAGCTTACCTGGATCTATTCACTAGGAACTTGTCACATCAACGGGAAGTTTGATCAGAAGCCCATCGAGTTAATTGTGTCTACTTACCAGGTACCTTTTGTTTCTCAAGAAATGTTGGTAATTATTTTAATTATTTTTAATTATTGGCATCTGATGCCACGTTCTTTATATTTTTAGGCTGCTGTGCTTCTACTCTTCAACACAACTGACAAATTGAGTTACACTGAGATCTTGACTCAACTGAACCTAAGCCATGAAGATCTAGTTAGGTTGCTGCATTCTTTGTCATGTGCTAAGTACAAGATTCTCCTCAAGGAGCCAATCACCAAGACTGTCTCCCAGAGTGATGTCTTCGAGTTCAACTCCAAATTCACCGATAGAATGCGCAGAATCAAGGTTTGTGACATTAATGTTATTACTCAAATCTCTGTCAATCCACATCTTCTTTTACATATTTGTTAATCACTAACATCAACTTCGGTGTTTTGAATCACAGATCCCTCTTCCTCCAGTTGATGAGAGGAAGAAAGTCGTTGAAGATGTTGATAAAGACAGACGCTATGCAATTGATGCTGCCATTGTCAGAATCATGAAGAGCAGGAAAGTATTGGGACATCAACAACTCGTTTCTGAGTGCGTTGAGCAACTTAGCCGAATGTTCAAGGTAAACGAAATATTATATATACACAATTGAGGATGCTTTTAGTGATGAGTTTATGAAACTAATTGTGGATTTGTATGATTTTGTTGCAGCCTGATATTAAAGCGATCAAGAAACGTATGGAGGATTTAATAACAAGAGATTATTTGGAGAGGGACAAGGAGAATCCTAACATGTTTAGGTACTTGGCTTAGGGCGCAAAAACAACTGTGGAAGTGGTTGGCTCATGAAAGGTAGTGCACCGAAGCATCTGCTTGTATATTAGAAGTCCATATGGATACACTCCTTAAAAAGAATTTATCTCTTTCGTTTTCAATTTTCTTAAATTCTCTTTTGCTAAAAATTCGGAAGTGCTGTTTTTTCTTTTCTTTTTTTGGGATGCAATTTGCCTTTTGGGAACTGTTTCTTGGATATTGAATGGAGATGGAGGAGATGCCTTAATGAATGAATCTCTGCTTTCAAGTATGTTCATTTGATATTCTTGTTATGAGTTTTATGTGTTACTGGCATAAACTTCAAAAGACAATTGTCATGTGCAATTGGCTTCGAAACAAGTACAAATAGGTTTTTAACTATATCAAATTAGATTGGAAGAAGAGAGTTGCATGAATTTATCACTGATAAAGTGACGCCAAAAACATGGTGGTGCTAAGAATTGAACTGCCATTCCATGAACGGCTTTAGAATTCTGAAGGAATCTGCAATGACCATACCAAAAAGATGAGTATTGGGTTTTACAAGCAATGGGGAGATACAATCATACAATATGCAAATCTTCTTAGTTCCTGCGACAAGTATTAATAAATCCGTGGCTGAGCTTTGAAAACAAAATTAATGAGCTCACTAGTATATGTATCAAGATGGGACTTTAAATCCACTCGTATGTATTTATTTAATCAAAATGGACCTTTAAATCCACTCGTATGTATCAAGTATAATAAGTAAACTGGGCCTGGGCTTATTTTAGCAGGCCCAAAGCGCTTGTGGTCAATCCTGCGCCAGGTGATAGGAGTGTGAGATACACGAGTTCTGGCTCCTTCGTTTTCTCTTCTTCTTTCTTCTCTCTCAGATCAACAAAAACAAAAACCTTCGTGTGCGTCTCTCGTCCTCTAAGTTGTCGAAAATGCTAGCCAGGCTCGCCGCTAAGCGTCTTCTCGAGATCCGTCAAGTTTTCCGTCAACCAACCTCTCAGGTAGGTATTTTTCAAAATTTCTCTCGTTTTTTTTTTTGTCAGGCTCTTTTCCCGATCTCATACTCCGTTTGGTCATTTCTATCTTACAGGCGTCTCGTAGCTTATCGACGGCCTTAAACTACGTGAGTTGTTTGGATATTCTCTCGCTGATCTTTGCTTTTAATTTTTCTGATTTTGAAAATTAAATTGACATTTGATTTTTGTTGTTTTGATGACTTATAGCATCTGGATTCTCCTGATAACAAACCCGATCTTCCATGGGAGTTTTCAGAGGCAAACAAATCTAAGGTCAGTCAGTGAAATTAAATCGCTTCTTGATTTGATAATGACGAAAAATTTACATTGCGTTGAACGAATTGGGGATTTTATTTAGTCTAAGTCTGTACGGGTACGAACTCCTTTTGGTTATGGTGGAAACAACAAATTTATACTGTTACGGGAAAATTTATGAATCTTTAGCTCTCGTTCCCTACTGATGATATATCTCTAACTAGAATCAGCTTCAAATATGTTTCGTCCCTACTCGACGGGTGGGTGTGTGTGACTTACATTGTCTTTCTACGTAAAGCAGAAAGAGTTTTTGAAACGTTTTGCTGGGAATTAAGGAATGGTTTGTATGATATCAACTCTCAACTAACATATTCATTGGCTTCTAATTAGTTAGCCGGTTTTATGGAATTAAACTACTAATATGTTCTTGTGCATTTGGTTCCAATTTACTGTAGCTTTTTGTCTGGCTGCACTAGTCGTGCAAAGAAAGTGAATTCTATTTTCCCATGCATCCAGATTTTCTGGAATTATAATATTTTGTTCAAACTGTGTAGGTTAAGGAGATACTCTCTTACTATCCAACGAATTACAAGCAGTCTGCAGTTATTCCGCTTCTAGATCTTGCACAACAGCAGCATGGAGGCTGGCTCCCTGTTTCAGCGATGAATGCAGTATGTTTTCGTTCTCTAAATATTGAAAGGATTGTGAAGAGGAAGTTCATAACAATACAACAACATTTTTGCAGGTTGCTAAAGTTATAGAAGTTGCTCCTATCCGTGTTTATGAGGTTGCAACATTTTACTCAATGTTCAACAGGGCAAAGGTAAGAAGTACTTACTACCCCATAAACTCAAGTCTCTACTGTGCTCGTCAAAAAACACATATCCCATACTCATATTTCATCTGCTCGTACAGGTTGGAAAGTATCACCTTCTAGTTTGTGGCACAACACCTTGCATGATCCGTGGTTCACGAGACATCGAATCAGCTTTGCTTGACCATTTGGGAGTGAAACGCGGTGGTAAATTTCTATTAGTGAGCTTTCATTAAAAAGCAAACAAAAGCATACGATGGTGTTCAGTCATAACAATATTCCGTATTATGTTTTTGCAGAAGTCACAAAGGATGGTTTGTTCTCTGTTGGAGAGATGGAATGCATGGTATATATTTCACATCACCTCTCTCCTTTCCGTAAATTGTGAACACTTGCAGAGCCATCACCTCGCATGAAAAGATAACAATATAAATCTCATGTGTTTGGTTTTGTTACAGGGATGTTGTGTTAATGCACCCATGATCACTGTGGCCGACTATTCCAATGGATCAGACGGATATACATATAACTATTTCGTATGTCAATCTCATCGACTAACTTTTCTTTTCTCCCGCAATATTATAATTTTTTATGTGGTTTAAGATGGAAATAGTAAAATTGTATTTACTTGTCTTATGCTACAATACACAGGAGGATGTGACACCAGAGAAAGTTGTAGATATCGTTGAAAAGCTGAGAAAAGGAGAAAAGCCACCGGTAAGACATTAACCCAACCGATTGCATTTGAATACTTTCCTGATGTTCTTCTCGTACTACAGCGTACTATAGCATTGCATCCGTTGGGTAAAACAATCTGGTTGTATAACGGTATAGGGGTGCCCAATCTGGTTTCGGTTCACTTTGTTGAATTTTGGATTCTCCGGTTTTTATTCCCTGTTTGGTTTGTTCCCTGTTTGGTTTGGTTTTCGGATTGATTTTGGTTTTAGGTTCAGTTTAAACTAGATTGGACATACCCTCTAAGCCAAGACCCTAATCCAACTTCTCATGATGTTAACCTTTGTTTTTCAGCATGGAACTCAGAACCCGCAGAGGATCAAGTGTGGACCAGAAGGAGGAAATACGACACTGCTTGGAGAGCCTAAGCCACCGCAGTTCCGTGATCTTGACGCATGCTAAGCTAAGTTCTGTTCGCCGCATTTGTATGTGGTTTAATAACGCAAAGGCTATAGCGATGTTTGACGCCTGTAGCATCAAATTGAGTTTGCATTGTAGTCTTCTTGGTTTTGGAGTTTAAATCCATTTCAAACAAATTACCAAAGCCATCCTCTCTTATTATTATCTCACTTCCAAGATTTTGTGAAATTGTAATAAAGACTTGTATGTGGTACTTTAAAACCCAAGAATTTTCAAACTTCTTTCAGAAAATTTAATTGGCAGAATTGCACAATTTTGTAGTTTTATTTTACTAATCACAAAATCATCATTGGGTTTTTGGTTTATTTTTCCAAAAGCTAACAAACTTATAAATAACTTGCCTAAATATATCTCTCCATTCCAATGCGAGTTTGAATCACCACATGTCTTCTCCAAAATGTAAGAGTGTATACTTCATCCTTTGATAGGTGGATATTGAAATTCCAAAAACTCAAACCAAAAAAAAAGCATAAGACATGTCTTTTTCTCCAAAAATCTTGATTCATGGGAACAAATTAATAATGTTTTCTCATTATTACATAACTCCAAATTCATACAAAACAAATAGGAATACAAGGGATTACAAATTACAAATACTTATTTTATTTTCTTCTCAAATTGTACAAAACTAAACAAGGTCCCACAACTTCCCACTACTACTACTAGTACTACTAAATAATAATAATACCCCTTGAAGCTCCATCCTCAACTTCCCACTAAAAATCTTGAAAACAAAAAGTTGCTTTCATCAAAGTCCACCTAAAAATAAAGGTAAAATGATAACAATCTCCAATATTTTAATCAAGTGAGCTTTTTGACAAATATTTTTCCCCTCTACTGCAAATCCTACATTGATTCCATCTACAAAGCCTTTTTCACTTTTTTTACCTTTCCTTCCAGACGAAACAAGTGGGTGTGGGAGGGAGGAGAGAAGAAACCAAAGTCGTTAGAGCAGAAGCAAACTCCATGTTGGACTGTTGGATTGCTGTACAAACCTCATTTTGTTGCACAAATCCTACTGTGGAGGATTAGTCTCAGGCTTCACCACCGAAGATGTATCCGGAGGCTGAGAATGGTAAATTGCCATTGCCAATGATATAGGCATCATACAAAGAGCCTTTGATTGAAGAAGCTGCATCGCGGCTCCAACATTTTCTTCCATCAATTTAGCCACTTGACGTTCGGTTCCATCGTTAGACCATTTCTCCCATGCGGGTTGAGGAGCTCTTCCACCTTCACCCGTTTCATCCTGTAGACATTTTAAGAAATAAAACTTGAATGAAAACCTCATTTCTAAAGTTTTGACCTTTTCTCCATTTTTCTTCTTTAAAAAGTTTATTTACCTCAACTGATGATGAAAGAGGCATATCAGTAACAAGTGGAGCAACTGCACCGGCTCCACCAAGTCGGCTCATGCTCAAAACCTACCAAAAGTTGACCAAAGAGACATAGATATCATTCAAAGGGATAAGCTTTATCCCACATAAAAATTATATAAATAAAAGCTTTTACTTTTTCAGATGAGCATGGAAGATTTCACAAGAAACACATTTTTAATTTTTTTTAAAAACAAAAGATGTACTATCTTATCAGAAACCCATCATTGCATTCTATTTCTTTGGTGTCTCCATTATCTTTTAAAGTAAAGCAGCTTTCTTTTTTAGCTTGCGAGAGCTTTAAGTAACCGACTGCATTTGATCTATTATAATGTGATCATGATGATTGTAATTAATGTCTGAATATGGTATTATAAATCCTAAACTGTCATTAGCCTGCCTATGACAAAACAAAAAAGTGATAAAAAGACTAAATGCCAAAGAAATCAAAAGCATTTAGGACTTGTTTATTCTTTCCCATATTAAAAAAAAACTGATCTAATCAGATTGAAATTTAGTTGAAGGGTAGGTAATGGTGGGACCAAAAGTAAGACCAAAAATCCATCTAAGAGAATTTTAAAGACATGATTTTTAGATCTCTAATCTTATAATATGAACAAACAGATTTAAGATATTGCTGAGGGGGTAATATGAACATTCAAGATAATAACGGTGGAAGCGAGATCTTAGACTGGTTATATATACCTTAACTTGGAGTCTGAGAAACTTGACATAATCGACAATCTCATCGATCATAGCAGCTCTATCGGTCTGCAAATGAAGACAGGAAAAAACATAAGAGTGTTAAAAACCTGCTAGAACTCCATATAACAGAAATGAGAAATGTTCTCGTACAGGTGAAAGATACTAACCTTGTTCACAGTAGGTACAAGTTCCTGCAGTGCCCTGATCCGTTCTGCTATTCTTTCCCTACGTAGCTGTGGCAAAGCAAAAAAAACATTCAGCTTATCCCTCCATAAAACCAAAGAGACCACTACACCATGGTCCATGTCTACATCTTTCAACGACCAACAACAACATATATAACACAGGGAAATACAAAAAGAGTATCTGAAGTTTACCCTCTCAGCAATGCTATGTGGATCAGTAGCCTGACCACGCCTAGCTCGAACCCTAGGGCGGATTGAGGTAGGCTGATGTGGCGCCGATGGAGCTGGCTGTTGCATTGGCTGCCCATGGAAAACCTTATACCATTTGCACAAGAATTCACTTCATAAGTTGTAAAGTAAATCCACTTATAACACAAAAACATTCTAACTAACAGATTGTTTCTACAACAGAGTAACAACGGAATAAATCAAGTTAGATGACAAGAGCAGCCACACAGCTACATGAACTAGTACGAAGCTGCTCATAGAGTAACAAAAGTTAACATATTGGATTCTACTAAACAAACCAAAATCCCTTAGATTCAACAGCTCAAAACAAGTACCCAAAGCAACTCTACCAACATTGCTAAAAAGTTACCAAAAATGTTATCTTGAAAAACTTCAAAATCGATTTCTCAGGAAGCAAACAAAAAAAAGTTAAGAAATTTAAGAAACCACTTACAGGTTTCATAGAAGAACAACGATTATCAACAACATCATCTGAGAAACGTTTCCCACTTCCATGTCCACCTTCAGGTCTAAGAAACCCTCCACTTCCAGGTCCTTTCCCTTGATCAAGACTTAACCCTAGAGGAAACATCTGATTGTGAAACCCAGTTGGTCCACCACTTCCTCCTAACCCACCCATATGACTTCCTTCGTCTCCAGAACCCAACTGCAACATCATCGGCGGTGCTCCTCCGCCTAATCCGCCGTCAACTCCAGATAAACCGGCTCCGGAAGAGGCTGAGAAGTTAGGAAGACCGAGGATTTGCTCGAAGAAATCATCAGAAGGAGTTTGGTCAGAAAGGTTCTCGTGAGGGTTGTTACCAGCCATGGTTTGAGCTCAAAAACAAAAAAAAAACAGAGACTTTTGACTCGGACGAGTCAGTGTGAGTTACGATTAACGAGTTGGAAACCTTCTAAGGAGAGATTTACATGCGAAAGCTACCTACACAGATTTAATGTTTTTTTTATTTTTTTTGGGTTGATGAAGATTTTAAGATGCTTTAAAACGAATGAGGACGAACAAGACAGAGACGAGAAAGGAGCAGAAGAAAAGTGAAAACTTTATGCTCTGTTTATAAAATTTATCTTTTTTGTAAAAGGACCTTACTTTTTCAGATTATTTCATTTTTGCCATTTCCTTATTTTCCTTCCAGAAACAAAAAAAAAAGTTATTATTATATAAATGGGCTGAATTTTATCATAATTGGGCCTTCTCTTCTGTCTTCATTTTTTCGCTTTCGTTTTCCTTTACACTGTAAGTTTATATAATTTGAATTATAAGATCATAATAATTTTATACTATCAGCTTACAGTTCTAAAATGATAACGACTTGTTTTGTAAACGTAGCCTTTAGCTGAACACTAAGTTTTAGCGTTTGAATATTGCGTTTTCGTAAGTTTGGGCTCAAGTCTTCGTAGGTTTTGACCCTAATTTTGGACCCTAATTTCTTCCCAAAAAATGACAAAAAAATGACTAGACCCGGTACATTTGCACCTCTGGCACATGTCTAGAGCCGGGGCTGGCTCTGACGTATCAGGCGGTTCATGTAGTATGTATTATTCACTTCTTAGATTGTACTACTACAAAGGAGTTATATATGCACGGGATGTGGCACGAAACTCTCCTTGCCTTTGTGAAACATAGTCAAGTTAAGAAAGAAGAGTTACGATTTGTTCATAAAAAGGTATATACAAAATCAAATTGCAAAATCACTAGCTAGCTCATATATGAAACCTCTACTCTTTCAGGTACAAGCATGCACTAAGTCTTCATCTTTAAACAAAGGACACTGTGAGATTAACAACGACCAGTTCAAGGGTTTTACAAGATTACCATAATTTCAGAAACTTAAGTCTTCAAAACCCAAAAAGTAAATAAGGGTCTGTTGCAAATTCAACGGAAATTACAAAATTCCCAATTGCAAAGTAATAGTAAATCAATTTTAAAGTTGATCCAATGATCAAAAACCAATGCACCAGCCGAAAAGGAAAAGAGCTTGTTACTTAAGTCCTACACTTAATCAAATGTAATGACATAATCGAGTTGAAGAACCGAACTGAGAGCAAAGATAATGCTTAAAGTCTCACTCTTCTAAGCATCAGGATAACTAACTAACACAAGCAGAACGACCAATGCAAGTTATAAAGCATAGGAGTTCCAAAAAGACTTACCAGAAATGGAAGTATATCCATTGGACTAAAGAACAACAAAACTTTGCAACAGCGATCATTATTGAATTCTCTAGGGTTCATCACAATTTGGGTATCTTGGAAACAAAAAAAATTTGGACCATTTCTCGATTTATGCGTGTCATCCTTGCGCAGGGGCCATGCTAATCTTCTCTGTATCGTTCCAATTTTATCAGATGTCCCCGAAGGTGACAATCACTTACTCGACTCTAACATTATTTAAACGCAGCTTTTGTCCTCTGTTCTATGCGATGTGGTATATTTGTTATCGGTTAAAGCTTAAAAGGGCTCGTTTGATAAAAAGGCCTATTTAAGGTAATTAAAAGTCCTCTTTCTGATTATTATTCTTAGAGATTGAGTGAAACGACGCCGTTGGTTTTGTAACGTTAGCTTTAAATTTGTTAAAGCTAATGACTTGTGGTTTAAAGTTTGATTAAAAAAAAAAAAGACTATGGGATGTTGCTAAATGTTACTGGTATCTGATTTAGCGAGAACCTATGGGGGAATTATAACTTAAACATCAACCTCTATATTTACTGTTATATCAGAAAAAAAACTCAAAACGTTTGCAAGAACTGTCTCCAAAATCATGTCAAGAATAAGCTCTAGTAGAGCTGCTCTACTAAGACTGCTCCTTGGACCTCTCCTACGTACCATACTAAAACACTCAACGTTTAGATTGAGATCAAGATGTGGACATTGGTGCATTGGGAGAAGAATATTGCTGTGAATAGCTTGAGAAAACTCACTGTGCCCTACAAATGTAACTAAAGGCTTTTGAAAGAGCATTATTTTTGTGCGTCCAATCAAATGATTCGATCGGTGAGATAACGATGATGCTATTGGTTTTGAGGACTGATGACACGGCAACATTTCTGCTTCTGATCTTGTCGGAGGCACTCACTCTGTTTGTTGTACCAGTACTATTTGTTTCTTGTGCGACAAGTTTTCATTTATTGACTTGTACTCGTTCTTCTCTTCTGCATTTGAATAGTTCTTGACTCTTGAGTAAACAATTTATCCAACGTTTCATAATCTTTAAGAAACTATACAAAATTGGGAATACTAAAAAGCGGATCTTTAAGTCTACTAGTCTAGAGTGAACTTTTAGTCTTCGTTTCAAATATGTCTTCGTCACGCCGACGACCCCCGATCAAATCTATTAGAACTTAACCATAACTATACTGTAAGAGATTCTCTGAACCACTGATCGATTAAGAAATAGGTGTTTTTGACAAAGACGACTTGTGTTGTGTAGAGACTAGAGAGAGTTTCAAAGTAGTACAGAGGATTCTAGGGATTCTTTTTATATCTTTCTCCTCAGTCCTCAGAACGAGAATTTTGATATCCTAATGAAGAAGCAAGGGCCGTACGTATTTAAAGAGGGTGTTAGGTTCCCTTACTGTTAATAAAAGTTACCGTATTTGATTTCGGAAAAGGACTTGGTCAGAAGAAGTTCATACAACCATCAGAAAAAGACCTTTTCAAATTTCAGAGAAGAGATGAAAAATTGCCTCTCTCTAACACCTAACAAGGAAATTAAATGGACACGATGCAGAGAACTGTGGAGAAAATTCAACCAAAATTACAAACTTGAAAGTTGAAACTCGCAATAAAAAAGTTAGCCAGTGTCTTACTTGACGACGATCTGAACATTCACTTGGTTCTTATAGTTTCACCTTTTTGAGTCTTCAAGATCCAAAAAAAAACTAACTCCTTTTTTTTTATCATCATATATCAGGACCAACTGCCAGCTTCTTATGGATGATATGGAGCACCAGAATTCGAATCAGTAACCTATTTGTGGCAGACTGAATTGTGAAGAAGCATTTAGTTCACCAGTGAATCAGGGATACACTCTTGTCTGAAATTTGAAAAGGTCTTTGAATTGCAATTATACACTCACCTTGTGATGGTTCTATGAACTTCTGACCAAATCCTTTTCCGAAATCAAATGAGATTGGAGGCAACGTATCTTTTGCTTAAAGTATGCTTTCAAAAGATTGGAGCAAACGAGTACTCTTTCAAGTACATTAATTAGTTCTTTCACTGACGAAGTATTTCAAGTACAAATCTTTTTGACTCTGAAACGTCTCAAGTGATGATGCCTCCTGAAGAAGATGCTGGATCAGGTAGTCTTGTTACTCAGCTTTCACATCAGAATCCAAGGCTTAATCAAACTGTTATGAGTGGTCCAACGACGAACCGCACCAGCAACTCAGAGGACCAAACCATGGATCAACATTTTCTATAAGTGATTGGACCAAATGTTCACTCCAGTCTTAAATATTCTGTTTTTAGTATTCCCATTTTGTGTAATTTCTTAAAGCCTATGGAACGATGGATAAATAGTTTATTAGTCAAGAGTAAAGAACTATTCAAATGCAGAAGAGAAGAATGAGTACAAGTCCATAAATGAAAACTTGTCGCACAAGAAACAAATAGTACTGGTACAAAACCAGAGTGAGTGCCTCCGACAAGATCAGAAGCAGAAACGTAGCCAATGCATCAGTCTTCAAATCAATATCATCATCGTTATCCAAGAAAATATCAGGTTTTTTTACCGGCCGAATCATTTGATTGGACGCGCAGAAATAATGTTTCTTTCAAAAGCCTTTAGTTACATTTGTAGGGCACAGTGAGTTTTCTCAAGCTATTCACAACAATATTCTTCTCCCAATGCACCAATGTCCCCATCTCAATCTCAATCTAAACGTTGAGTGTTTTAGTATGGTACGTAGGAGAGGTCCAAAGGAGCAGTCTTAGTAGAGTTTATTCTTGACATGATTTTGGAGACACTTCTTGCAAACGTTTCAAGTTTTTCTGATATAACAGTAAATCTAAAGGTTGAGTGTTTAAGTTATATTACCCCCATAGGTTCTCGCTATATCAGATACCAGTAACATTTAGCAAACATCCCATAGTCTTTTCTTTTTTTTGTTCAAACTTTAAACCACAAGTCATTATTAGCTTTAACAAAATTAAAGCTAACATTACAAAACCAACGGCGTCGTTTTCCTCTATCTCTAAGAATAATAATCAGAAATAGGCCTTTTACTTATCTTAATGACCCTTTTTATCAAACGAGCCCTTTTAAGCTTTAACCGATAACAAATATACCACATCGCATAGAACAGAGGACAAAAGCTGCGTTTAAATAATGTTAGAGTCGAGTAAGCGATTGTCACCTTCGGGGACATCTGATAAAATTGGAATGATACAGAGAAGATTAGCATGGCCCCTGCGCAAGGATGACACGCATAAATCGAGAAAAGGTCCAAATTTTTTTTAATGTGTGTGTTCCCCTTTACAACTCTTGTTCTCTTCTAGTTTATCCTAGCAAAATCTCTATTTGGACATTTGGTCCCCCTTTCAGGTTGGCATACTCTTGAGTTTTTGAAGTTCTGTCAGCCCTTAAAGACAATTTTTGATATTCTGTCTGAACTGAATCAATGGAGTAGGGTTTTAGGGAATGTGGAAAATGCATAGCAAGCTGGTTTGGATCAAAGACACAAGAGGAAGGGTGCAGAGACATTGATGTTCACCGTTTTTAGCAGTTTTGACAATTTTACTTCTTCTTATGTCACTACAAGAAAACAGGTGATTAGCGACTACACATAGCGACCACATATGTAGTCGTCAAAATTAACGACTACATAGTGACGATTTAGCGACTATTCTGCGACTACGTGGATTTAGTCGCTAAATAGTCACTCTTAAGCGACTAATTCATGCAGTCGTTACGGTGGTCGTATATTAACGACTAAGAGGCGACTATATTGTTGATGGAATTATATAGTCGCAACTTAGTCGCCAAATTAGCGACTACAGTACGACCACGTCAAATAGTCGTAAACGTTGGCGACTACGTTGCGACTCATTCGGCGAGTCATAAGGTAGTCGTAAAGTAGTCGTAAAATTTAGCGACTGTTAGGCGACTCTTACGGCGAGTCAT
>NC_025686.1:1754191-1754351 GCF_000633955.1 Camelina sativa
ATATATATAATTATAATGGCGGGATATTACAATTATGGTGGTAATGGCGGTAATTATCGGGAGTGGATGTACAAGAGGTTCGATGAAGCGACGGGGAATTTTTCATCTGAATACGAAGTGGGGGTGGACCAATTCTTAACGTTTGCAAGTAGCCAAGAAA
>NC_025686.1:1754411-1756707 GCF_000633955.1 Camelina sativa
CCCAAACCCATTATCCCAAACTAATCCTAACTAATCCTAACTAAACCAAAACCCAAACCCATTATCCCTCTTCTTCTCTCGATTCCCCCCAATACGAAAACCCTAATCCCCATTATCTTCTTCCTCTCGCAGCCTTCTCTTCTTCCTCTCGATTCGATTCTCCCAAATCTTAACCCTAATCCGCATCTTCTTCCTCTCAATTCCCCCAAATCTAAACCCTAATCCTTCTCTTCTTCCTCTCGATCCCCCAAATCTAAACCCTAATCCTTCTCTTCTTCCTCTCGATTCCCCCAAATCCGTAACCCTAATCATTCCCATCATCTCAAACGATGCCTAATCGAGGAGGAAGGAAGAGGAAACCTGCTGCTCCTAACGTTTCTCAGAGAGTCGGAGCGTCAACAGCAAATAAACGGCCGCACAGTCTACCCAATCAGTACAACTTCACGCCGGCGGTCCAATCTCCTCCTCCGCTGCAGACGCCTGAAGTACAACGACAGTCATCGGCGGCCCAGATCCGGAACTATCCTCCGCCTCAACAGCTTTTTCAGAACTCCTACACTCACCCACCGCAGCCTACAGTGAACCCGACCCCTTCTCAAGAAGTCCACTACAATCCGTCGCATCCTCCGTCTCAACAGCTTTTTCACAACTCCTACACTCACCCACCGCAGACTACAGTGAACCCGACTCCTTCTCAAGAAGTCCACTACAATCCGTCGCATCCTCCGCCTGCTCTAGTTGACCCTCCGCCTACTCTAGTTGACCCTCCGCCTTCTCCAGCTGAAGTCTCTCAGACTCGCAGTCATCGTTCGCATCCATCGTCTCAAGGCAACAATTTCCAAGCTGATTATCCTCCGGTGTTGCCGGAACTCCAGGAGGACACATTGCGGGCTCTGAATGCACTGCTTCTAGTGCCAAACAGACATGAGTTCACCACCGTCCTCTCTCCCATTCCCCTACCAAAGACAGAATGGTACGGTTACAAACTCTTAGACTTATCGATTTGTTATTTTGAGTGTCTCTGTTGGTTGACTTTGGTTTTATTGTTTCATGTGTCTGGAGGTTTGATCGTGACCCTGGATCTACGCTCACTCGGAAGATTACTAAAATTCTTTTAAACAAATTCGAAGGTCCTTTCTACAGTTGGACATGCGTTCCTCGGGATAAACAGGAAAGATACTTCATTGAGTTTGCGGTTAAGTGTTCTGTCCTCTAGCTTTCATATATAGCTTTAAGCTTCACATACTGCTTTACTCTTCATATATTGTTTTATTTACTTGTGCTTCTTTTCACTCACATTAGCTATTTTCTTTTTGTTTTTTGTAGAAAACCCACACTTGGGATCCTTTGATAACTGGGACTGTTCAAGCTCACTTCGAGACCATCTGTCAAAATCGGCTCAAAGACATGGTTAGCACCGTGAGAACTACTAGACGCCAACCTAAATGGATTGGAACTACTCTATGGACAACAATGACAGAATTCTGGGACACTGAAGAAGCACAACAAAGGAGCAAAACATATTCTGATTGCCGTATGTCTGACCGTAATGGCCTCGGTCCTCATGTCCACCTCTCAGGGCCAAAGTCGTATCGACAGATTCAAAACGAAATGGTGAGCCAATTTTGTTGTTACACATTCGTCACTTTCATTTTTGACCTAGCTGTTACATTAAAAATTTACTTGTCTGTTTCTTAACATTACAGGAAGAGGAATTGGGAAGAGAAGTACGTATTGGTGAGGTTTTCATCAAGGCACATACAAAGCCTGATGGGACATATGTTGATCGGAAGGCAGAGAAGATAGCAGAAACATATGAGAAGAATGTGCAAGAGAGGTTGTCTCAGCTCCAGGAAGATCCTTCTGCCATCTCAGATGGGGAGTCACGGCCCCGAGAGCTAACAACTGAAGAATATACAGAAATCTTTCTTCAGGTTACGTTTTATTTTCACAATACAAAAATATTATCTTGGAGTTTAATTTGACATCCTCTAATATCTTATTTTCTCTTACTTTGCAGTCCACTGAGAAGGATTCAAGAGGAAAACCTTTTGGAGTTGGAAGCCTCCATGACTGCATTGTCAATGGCAAGGGGAAGCAAGCAGGAGACACTTTAGCCTTTGTGGCTATGCAAGAACAATTGAAGGAAGCTCAACGGAAGATAGAGGAGCAGGCTGCTAATATGTTGAGGCGTGATGCAGAAATGTTGAAGCGTGATGCACAAATTGCTCAACAATCCGAAATTATTGCTGGGCAGAAGGAGAAGATTGACGAGTTGGACTTGGTGGGGAAGTTT